>NC_056737.1:1700072287-1700239787 GCF_019279795.1 Protopterus annectens | reverse complement strand
TATGCTGGCTCAGAGGGTATTGGACTTTGTCATTGCAAATGCTGTGGAACAGCTAGTCAGCAGACTCACAGCAGGGTCAGCGGTCCTGGACATGGTACTCACTGAAATGGGAGAGCATTGTACCACTTCATACCTTGTGTGATGTCCTTCTTGGGATGATCAGACCATAAATCAGTCTTGTTTGATGTAATTATAAGACCAGAAGCCTCATCAAGCTCAAAAACGCTTAAGAATTTTTCAAAGACAAATTTCCTCTTACTAGGTGATGGTGTAAGAAGTTTCAAAGCCCCTCAAATGCAGATAACACAAACTCCTCTGCAAAGGTGTATACCAATGCCCTGTATAACCACTTAAGCAGTTGTATAGAATTGGCTCTACCTGACCGGATTAAAACCAGGTCTTGTCAAAAAAAAAAAAAACCACACTGGTGGACTCCTAGTATAAACAGGCTGTACAACAAGAGAAAGAAACTAATGTCCAAGAACAAGAGGCAACTAGCTTAGCAGAGGAAGAAATCCCTCTCTAGCTTAAAGAAATTAGAGATCTTGTCAAGCTCTCCAAAGCTAATTATGAAGCACAAATAGCCTCCATAGCTAAGGATAATCACAAGGCATTCTTCAACTACATCTGAAATTTAAAAGGGAATACCCAGCTATGTGCTGAACAAGTTGTGGATAGCATCGCCCATACTCAGCCTTAGGTACTAGCCAATCTGCTAGCTAACAGATTTGGAGCAAACTTCACCCCCTGACCTTCCAGTCATCCCCCAAAGTATACCTGCCACCATTCCTTAGTGTATTATCTTAAGAGAGCAGGTCATTTTAGTGCTCTCCAAGGCCAAAAACATGACATCACTGGGACCAGGCAACATTCCGGGTTGCCTTTTAAACAACTTAAAACATGACCTAGCAGAACCACTTGGATCCCTGTTTAAGCACAACATGTGAACAGGCTATGAATTGGTGGAATGGAGGACAGCAACAGTAATCCCTATGCACAAAGGGGGGGCCATCAACCAACTCTGTGAAGTATAGGCCCATAAGTTTGACTAGCTTCTGGAAAGAATCATTATGGATCTTAACAAGGACATAGGTAATCTCCAAACTCTGGACCCAACCCAGTTTGCATTCATTAAAGGTAGATCATGCCTGTTAAACATGGTTGACTTCAAGAAAGTCACCAAGGCCCTGGACGAGGGTAAGACCTTACATCCAGCCTGTCTTGACCTAGCCATGGCATTTGACACAACCCCCCACTCGGGTATTATAGAGAAACTCTCCTAGTGGGAATGAACCCCTACATTACCAGATGGGTAGCCAACTGGCTCACCGACAGGGCACATACTGTCAACCAATAGCAAAAGACCAATAACCAGTGGCATACCACAGGGTTCTATGCTAGGCCCCTTACTGTTTGGAATTTATTTTTCAGAAGTCCATGCAAACTTGACGGCCAGTGGCTGACCAGTTTGCTGACAATTGCAAATTGGGAGCAGTCATTGAGTCCCCCAGTACTGCAGACAGGATTAACACAGACATATGATTGGTACCAAAGCCACAGATTAAAAGTAAATCCAAAAAAATGCATTATTATTCCTTTTGGTAAAGCTGACATCCCTGCTAATTATATTATAGACAGCAGTCCAACCCCCCCCCCCACAAGTGTAGCCCCAGTGGTACGTGATCTAGATACTCAGGTTGATAACCTGACCTTTGACCACTACATATCCACAGTAGTAAGGAAATCATTGTTTGTGGCACATCTTGTAAGTAAAGACATTGCATGTAGATCTAAGGATGTTATAATTCCATTATACTTTCCCTCATTGCACCAGTAATTGAGTACAATGCTCTCTTTTTTATGTACCGCATCAGACACCTGCATAAACTGGGGAGATCACAGAGGTTTCTCACTAAGTAATTACAGGGCATACAAAACAAGTCTGATGCGGAAAGACTGAAAAAAACGTCACTGTATTCCATCTCTTACAGATTGCTAAGGGATGACTTATGCCTGGCTTACAGGGCAGTCTCTGACCTTAACCTGATGGAAATGCTGCATATTCGTAAATCAAACTTCAGGAGGTTCACTCGCTCCAGGGATCTTAACCTAGCCTCTGACATGAGCAGGTCATGGTGGAGATATAGATGCATCTTCTAGAGACTGACAGTTCTCTGGAACAAGATTATATCTCACATTAAACAGACCCACTCCTTTACCCTTTTCAAATGCAACCTAGATAAAACGATGGGTGACTGTAAACTCGCTCCTGGTGTGGTGCCCATGTCCCTCTTGGACAGAGGAAGTTGGTATTAACTACCATAATAGACCCTTACCTTTGCAGACTTTATTCACCTGACCATCAGCAATTGAAGCAACTCAGGATAAATATGTCTAGGCTTGTAAGGGCTCTAGGGTCATTAGCCTAGTAATCTGCTATGAACCTGTGAACCTATGACGAGTGTGAACATAAAAGACAATGCAATGGGAAATTTTCAGCACACTGGATGTCACATTTTAAAACTAAGTAGAAGAAGTGTGTTAAAAATATTTAAAATCCAATATCCAAAATAGCACCCAGGAAGGGAAAAATATTGTTTTTCATTGAACATTTAGAAAAAAGTGGTGGTTGGAAAGTTTATTCTGTTCCGTAGCAGCACTGCTCTCTGTTTCAATATACCTTTTAAGCGTATTGTTCTTTGATAATGGACTTTACATCCCAGTTGGAGAACAGTACACTTCACTGAGATGTAAAACATTCCCACTATTATATAAGTGTTAATTATCAACCCCCTTTTTCTTATTTTTCTACATGAGGTCAGGGTGTTCTGTCAACTGTCACCACCTGTCCCGATTCACTGCCACTTTCCTACCTTCTTCGACCATCAAACCCAATGTTTTGGCTGGACATCCTTCATATCTGTTGCCTTCTTCCTGTCTCTTCCAAATCTTTACCAAATCATCTTCTGCTTTTTTGTATTTGTGACCAAACAACCATAATCATTTTTATTTTACCTTCTCTGCATTGGGGCTACTTTGGCGTCTGCTCCATTGTCCGCATTTCTTCATCTGTCCCTCAGTGTGCATCCTTACCACGCATCTCAGGCATGTATGTCCATCATCTCAGGCTTCCTCAACTACTCTGTTGACACGTCCCAGGTTTCTGTGACCATACAGAAGCACTGAATGCACCACTGTTTTGTATACCTTACTTTCTACTTTTTTAGCACACTACCCCTAATAGTCTGTGCCAGTTGGTTGCAGCACCTCTAATTCTAGCTTTGACCTCTTCATTCAGACCACTCTTGCTAGTTACTTGAAGTTGTTGACCTGTTCCACTATTTACACTTCTGTCTCAATTTTCATCTTCTCCTGATTCCTCCATTTGCTGTCATAACAATTGTCTTTGTCTGTACTCAGTTTCTTCCCATGTGCCTTAGTTTTGCATTCCAGTCTTCTGTTATATGCGTAAGGTCCTGTTTAGAATCATCTCATAGTGTGACATCATCTGCATACTGCATCTTTGTTGATATGTCCTCTCTGATGTTTTTGCCAATGTGGTCCAGCACCAGTATGAGTAGCAGTGGGCTCAAAACTGAAAACATATGCTTACCCACTCCCACCGGGAAGTCCTTTTAGAGTCTGAAAACTGTTCCTTGTATCATCGGGTCCTTGTATATAGGTTGCACTAATTGTACTATTGTTTCACGAACTTGATAACAGTGTAGGTACCAAATCTTCATTGATGATATTTAGTTTTCAGGAAGGTGCTTATTAGTGGCTATGATACAGACTGTAAGCCTCAGAAAATTAGCAGAATTAGGTATTCATTCAACACATGAACTACTCAATCTCCTTATATTTATCCAACTTACAATAGCCCACAAGATAATATATCAACCTGAAAAATGTCCAGCTCTACAAAACCTACTTAAAACTCAGTCCAACACAAAACAACTCAGATCTTCTGATAAGCTCCTAAGTAACCAGGTCTAAGAATTTCCATGGAGACTCTCTATATTACAATAGTATCTCCAGGATGTGGAACATGATCCCTCAACCAATACTGTCTGTTGCTAACTCCCATATATTTAAAACACTTCAAGTCCCACCTATCCATATCATGGCTGTGCTCCTGTTTTAATCCTGGCTGAATAATATTACTATTCATAGGTTTTCCTAATTTCTACCTGACTAATCTCATACGTATTTACTTTCCTACTAAGATACCTACATCTCTTACCTTTCTCACTTCCATAGTAATTATAATCCTTTCTTTTATTCACTAACACAGGTTTATAACTATACTATCTAATAACTACATATTTACTTTCAACTATCACTACTTAATAAAATACTGTCTTTTAACACATCCTTTGTCTACTTCTCAACCAAATATTCTAACATTAACTTCATAGAATGTATGGCTCCTATAAAATGTACTAAGTGTGAATTCTTTTCTTTGTATGTACAACATATGTTTGAATTAACCTATGACTGCAATCTGCTATGTTTTTTATATATTTTACAACTCTTGTATTTCAAATGCCTGTATTTTGTATATGCCACAGTTTGAATGTAACAGTATGAATATAACTTGGGGCCTTTTCCCCCCAGGCCTCAGTGAAAAGGGATTAACGACCTAGTCAGGCTATCCCCGTAAACAAATATAAAATACAGTAGAGAATCAATTATCCGAATGTCACTTATCTGAAACATCAATTATTCGAACACAGCCTTCCAAAGTTTTTGGGCAGGAAAAATCATAAAGTCTGAATATGTAAACTTTATATGTATTCGCTTGTGCATGTTTTTTGAGCTTGTACTACAATAATATACTGTACTGTTTTGTATTTACAGTAAATTTGTTTTATTTTTCTTGTTTAATGTTCATTAAAAACATTTTAGAAATTTTTTATCCACATCAATTATATGTTTGATTATCCAAGCTGTTTGATTTTCCGAACTACCCTAGGTCCCAATTAGTTCTGATAATCAACTCTCTACTGTAAGTAAAATAAAATAAAGTGACGTTATGACATGCTTTGGAATAAGTATACCTATATCTCCATGTGTGGTGTATTCCAGAATTTTGTAGAATGAAGATAGCTGGAACAGAAGAATGTAAATAGGAGATCCTCTCATATTGAGAGCTGAAGGAGTAGTGACATTTTTCTGAAAGAAAGTGCTGCTGTGCTGTACTAGAACTGGAATCAAAGTCTTCTTAAGACACAAAGTCTTGCTGGCTGTACTGGAACTGCTGAATCAAAGTCTGTTTAACACAGAGTTTTGCATAACTGTATTTGTAGCTTGTTTAAACACAGAGCCTTGCAATCTGCATTAATAAGAAAATATATTTTGCAGCACAATACTTTTTACTGTAAGCACAGTTACAAGTAAATAACTTATTCTTGTAACAAACGACACGTACTCTTCTGTCAGTTTGTAGCATAAATGTAACAAGACTTTACTCTTGATTGGTATGGAAGATTATAACTGCTTCTCCAATACAATACCCCGGAGCAAGTGTGGTTTGTATCAAATACCTCTAACATAATTTGATTTACAGTTCTTATATACTGTTCTAGTCGCGCACTTAAGATCCTGTTTTTCCTTTTGGTATCTTTTTTTTGGGCTTAAGGCAACATCTGTTCTTCTGATATTTATTTATTTATTTATTTTGTTTTTGTTTAAGGAAAGGTTTTGTGATAGACTTTCCTGTTGTCCTTCTGTGAAACCATTTAATATTACTTTTAAGCACTTTTGCTGATGTGAGAATGCACGCAATCAGGAACTGTTTTTCTGCTGATTTTTCAAAAAGTCCTGTCCATTAACAGAAGTCTGAAAGGAAACATCTGTAAGGATACGTCAAACTGTTCTGCTGCTGATATTGAGAAAACATGTCTTTCAGGAAATATTTTATGTCCATTAATAGAGGTCTGTAAACTGTTCTGCAAGCATGAGAAAAGCATGTAATACTTGCTATCCAGAATTGCTTTTTAGGCTTTTTTGCTGATGCTGTGAAGAAGCCTGTCTGTTATACATATAGTATGGATGCCCATTTTACATTGCTAAGGTCTGTACCTACATTCAAGGAAACTTTTTGTTTTATGCTTTATATTTCAGCATATTTACAGCAGAATTTATTTCAATCTTTTATTCACTGTTTAATACACTCTAACAAGTAGGAATGTATCTGCTGATCTGATGATTTTCATTCATTCCTCCGCTGATAGGTCTCAGATCTGAATTGGCCACTTTCACTAGACTCATGGATCCAGCTCTCAAGCCCCTCCTTTTACCCACAGTGCCCCACCATCCTGGTGTACCTCAGATCTTGTTTGCTGCCACATTGTATGGACACATTTTTTTCTGTTATTGAGCTAAGGATGTTAAATAGGATTATCTATCTGTTTATTTGTGAAATTTTTATTTTTAATATCTTTTTTCTCTTCCTCCCTTTGCCATTACCTAAGTAGCGGGCTGTTGATAACATTGAAGTTCTCCAACTTTTTCTTCTAGTTTGACTTTTTTACCCTTAAGAGGGTATTCCTTTAAATACCATTGGTGATATTTTTTTCTCTTTCTTTTTCTGTGTACTTGTCTGTAGGGTACTTCTGAAATGCCATTGTTGGCCTTTTCTTTTCGCTGTTTCTATGTTAAAAAAAATCTCTCTATCATTCGTCTAGGTTACAGTGTGGCTGACAAGTCTACAGGCTTTTAAGAAATGCACATCCTGTGGACGTAAGATTTATTTATTTATTTATTTGCCTTTGTTTATCGGGAAAGTCCGACTGGGTAATACCCATTTTCAGTGGAGGCCCAGGGAGAAAAACTCCCATTTGCTTGCATTACTTTATACTAAGTTCCAGTCAAACACAGAGTAGTTACATTTCTTGTTATATATATATATATATTTAGACATTTATAACAGTGCATATAAAATTTTGTTTATTAGAATATGTATGTAGTAAAATATAACTGTGCATGTACACTTTTGTTTGCTAGAATATTTGTAGAAAATATAGTTAGATGCATGTACTTTGTCTGCTAGCATATATGCACAAAAGGGTTAAACTTTTTTAGTTAGAGATATGCAGGCTTGGCATCTAACTGTATGTATTACAGAATGCTCTGTGCTTGGTGCAAGGTTTAAGGAAAAATACAGATAAGAAACCAGGTGCAGGGAAAATCGAGAAGACAAACTATTTTCCAACAGGAAAGACTCCCTAAAAGTTTAAGATTATTCACCTTGAAACAGAATACAGTGAACAGACTGTATGACATCAGACAAGTACCAATGTACTGACTTTGAAAGTTCCCAACAGACTGCAAATTCTAAAGACTGCTTTCATAAAAAATATATGTAAAGGACATTAAAAGTGTATGATGTTAAATCTTATTTTTTTGTAAGGTCTGGTTACATGTAAGAACTAAAAAGTATAATTCATATATGCTTTGAGAAGTTAAATCTGGTACAGCAAAAACTGTAAACTTTGACATTATCATACATGTCGTCTGTTACATAGACATGTATTTTATTAGTACTGTGCATAATTCAGTGTTGAAAAAGTTATAGTCTACAAAGTTCAGTGAATTAGTCAGAGTTTGGTTTCAGTAAAAAGCAGAAGCTGCATCCAGCAGCAGGCAGTATCATCAGTCAGTCATCATGAATTAACTTTTCATTTATATTTGCATTCATAGTCAAACAGTAGTTATATTTATACATATACATTCTAAGATTTTACAAAGGTAGAAGTTACTAAAGAGAAAGCACACTTGCAACTTAGTGGATTGCACAGGCAGCAGCTATGTATAAAAATTGTTTTGTCATTTCAGTAAAAGGTTGAGAATATTATGTTTAAGGAGAATATTTGGATAGTATTGTACAGTGAAAAAATTTTAACCCTGTGATGAGCATGTACAGGGCAAAGATTGGTTAAGATGTTGTGTAAGCAGCGGTTTAAACTACTGAGTTTATTGGAGAGTTTTATTTGCTTGGGGATACTATTCCAGAGTTTAGCAATGCATTGGGAGTAGAGCAAGTCTCCTGCAACATTATTTGATGTATTTGTAAGTAATAAGAATTTGTTACTAGAACAGTGGGTCCCTTGCTGATCAGTAGTAGTTATTTTTGTAGCACAGGGCATTTTTATGGATGAATTATTTTGTGTGCTGTAGTCAGTTGTGAATATGTTAGACAGTTGTGCAGTTCAAGCCAGTTTAATTGCTTTAAGCTTAAGACAATGGTGGGTCCATATGAGGGAGACTGGTGGCAAATTTAGCTCTTTTATTATAGCAGGAAGCACGCTTTTTTTCCTTTGAATATTATTTTTGTTTGTAAGGATAGGAGCTACTTATAAGAGAGTCATCATTAAGAAGGTGGTGGCTAGATTTTTTTCTTGCAGTATCTGTAAGGAATCCTTTTATCCTATAAAGGGAGCCTTGTTTCTGGTGTGTAGATTTAATGGTGTGCAGTATATGGTGGTCATATTTGAGATCATTATGTATTATAACGCCTAGCAGTTTACTGTGAGTTACAGTGTCAATGACAGTGCTATGTGCTGACTTTATGGTGAAAGATTGCTTTTGATTTTGGCAACATTTTGACATGAAAAGCATTAGCTTAGTCTTCTTGAGGTTGAGTCAGAGGTTTGATTCTTTGAGCCAGGTTTCTACAGAGGAGAAATATTTTTGGTTAATGTCTTGGACCTTATTTATTAAGGCCGCACATATTAATGTTGAGTCATCTGCATACTGAAGTAAACTAGCATGATGAGTGGAGGTCATTAATAAATATATTAAATAGTAGAGGACCCAGGATAAAGTCCTGAGGGACATCTGTAGTAACTGATTGAAAGGAGGAGTAGGTTTGTTGCCATTTAATGCTTGTTGCCTTTCAGATAGGTAAGTAAGGAATCACAGCAAGGAGTTTTGTGAAAGTCCTGTTGAGGAGAGGCAAATGAGCAGTTGCTAGTATGAGACAGTATCAATTGCTTTTGATAAGTCTATAAACATGGTAGACACAAGCAGACCATCATTTCTATGTCGGTTTATTGTATTGGTAAAATGTAGTAGAGCAGTAGAGGTGCTGTGCTGGGCCTAAAGCCATGTTGTGTTTCTGAGAGCAGGTTGAGGTTAGGTATTGCATCAGCTGCATATGGATGCATTGCTCTAATGTTTTGCAGAGGGAGGAGAGAATCAGTATTTGTCTGTAGTTACTAAACTCTCTGGATGTGCTGCCTTTGTGCAGTGGTATGATGTAGGATTTTTTCCACAGTGATGGGGTGTATCTTTCTGCAATGGCCCTGTTAATTAGTATGGACACAGGGAAGGCTATAACTTCTGCAGCCATTTTTAGGCAGTCTGATAGTAGTTGGTCTGTACAGCTATTGAAGTGTTTTTAGTTTAAGGAACAACTCCCTTATGAACGAGGTAGGTGCTGGACCAAAACTGAAGGGCTATAAGTGATTTTTATTGGATAGGGGTAGAGTGAGGTGGGCAGGTGTGTTATTGTCTAAGAAAGGTATAATATTGATCCTATAAAGTACGACTTAAACTGTGTGAGGATAGTCTGTTATATCGTCTGTTTTTAGAGAGGGACTGGTGGTCTTGCAAGGGTGTAGTAGTGTATTTAGTGATGACCAAAAAGTTTTTGGGTTGTTTATATGTTTGTCTTGTAGATTGTTATACATAGTATGTTTGCTTATCCTGTTTGACATTGAGTTTAAGGTTTCTAAGATGTCTAAATTGCTGGAAGGCATTTTGAGTTCTATTTTTATACCAGTATATCCAGGCTTTTTCTCTTTTTATCATCAATAATAATACTAATTAGGGAGTTAAGATCCCTAATTCTGATGACCACAAGGAGTGCATTTATTATTTGGGTGATGCCCATCTTGACGTTGACTGCTTCAACTGTTTGGGATTCAACTGCAGTGCTTTGAGTGACAGGAGAAACAAGTAAGTGTTTAAAGGCTTACTACTTTGTGTTTCTTCTGCTTCTTTACCGGGTGGGGCTTAATTCCCCCCCCCCAAAATAAAATCATAAAGAGAGACATGACTCTGCTCCAAGAGAGAAGGAGTTCAGGAAATGGTCCCCTGACTGTTCTCATTTGGCTTCTATTCCTGAATCTCTGGCTAAAGTTTCTAAGAAACCGGATCCAACTTCAACCTCAAATCCTACAGCTCCCAGCACCAAATCTCCTCAGATCTGGTCTCATTTCTCCCTAGAGCTGATAACTTCTTGGCTTCATTTGCACATTTTCCCTTAGATCCATCAGGAGTTTATCCAGAGCAGAGGGGGTAGAATAATGAAGAAGTTTCTCAGAGCTCAGATCCAGATGGGGCTAATTCTGGCTCTGTCTCCCATTGGACCCATGAGTCTGTATGTTCTTAGCTTCATGTTATATCTTCTTCTCCAATGGTTTCAAAGACTTTGGATCTGAGATCTTCCAGAATTGCCTTGTCAGATCCAAAGATAGGCCGTTTTTCTACTCTGACCATGCTCCTGAGTTTCCCACATCAGAGCAGGATGACTGTCTAAGCCGAAATGTTGGAGGCTGCTCCTGGAGGTTGAGGTCAACTCCAAAGCTGTGGGAAGCCATCCTTGCCTTTTGGCACCTCAGTGTTAGACATCTTGGCACTGACTCTGTCCTTGAGGCAAGGGTCTGTGGGGATTCAGAGTTTGGTGCAGATAGCTTCGGCACCCGGACCTTCTGCCTTAGAGATAGTTGAGAGGGCTTTATCTTTACCCAGGGAGAGGACATCCTTACCATCTTTGGATCCAAACCTCTTTCCTTCTTCGAATTTAAGCTCTGAGCATCTCATGTCTGTTCCACTGGGATAACCACCCTGTACTAGCCTTCAGACAGTCCTCACTTAATACTCTCCACCCATTTCCGATACTTTGCCAGACCACCCTATTGATGAAGTCCCTAGGAAGAGGATGTGCAAAAGAATCCATCACTGAAGACGCGGATGAAAGGAAGGGGTCTCCCAGTTCTCCTCCTGCCAATGTGTTCTTTGGAGAGATCCTGGAACTTCTTAAACAGAGAGATGGATGATCTTCAGAAATCCCTTCCTAGGAGGAGTCAGTGCTTCTGGAGTTTTTTGGGGGCTGGCCTGGCTGCGTCATAGTGGTCCCTCTTGCTGATTGATTGACCTTATTTCATACCAAGCATGGAAGGATCTGGATACTACAGAACCAATACTTAAGAGAGAAGCCAAATGAGTTTTTAGATCCTCCCAAAGATATGGTCCACTGGGCAAGGGAGTCCCTGCACCCTGTACATGGTGGTGTTGACAGACACTAAGAGGGAGTTTGCGGATCAGAGCTCATCTGTCCATCCTCTTAATAGGGAGTCCAGGGTCTTGGACAGATTTGGCAAAGTGCATTTGTGCCTCAGTGATCCTTACTGTTCAATTGCTGAATTATTTGGCACACTTCACTAGGTTACTAAGGGATTTGATCAATGAGCTTTCCAAATCTCTTTCATTGTCCATGTCTGTGGAAGACCATTAAGTTTCTTCATAACTTCTGCCCTTCAATATGTCTCCAATGCATCTATAAGGCTGATCTGTCATGCAGCCAAAGGTACTTCTAGAGCTGCGGGTTCAGGCATTGCAGTCAGGAAGCACACCTGGATGCACCTGTGTGATTTGGAGGAGCCCTTCAGGTCTTCTTTCATCATTGCTTCTTTTGATGGATCATGCTTGTTTGGTCCCAAAGTTAAGAAAACACTCTCCAGAAGTAAGCAAAATGGAAAGACCCTGTCTGCTGTTGAGATCTGTTTTTCTACCCCTCAGAGGTCCTTCTCCTGGAATCAAAGAAGTGGTAAAAAGATGTGGTTTCTCAAGTCCCAAGGCCCTATTCAGGACTCACGAAGAGGTAGTTCTTGCCCAGGTAGAGATGGCAGCTCTAATAAACGATGCCACCCTCGCGGCAGAGGGAGATGCGCAGAACTAGGGTTTCAGCGACACCTTATCTGCTGAGCCCTGCCAGCACTCCTGAAGGGTTGCCCGACTGCTGTACTCTGGTGTCAGTTGGGCAGCACTTATCTCTGCACCCAGAAGCTTGGGCATTCATCATGAAAGATGGTTGGTTGCAGAAGATTATACCGAGATGTAATTTCATGCCATTTTTCCAGTTTTCACCAAGAAAAATTAAAAAGATCCCCAGTGTTTAGCCTAAGCAGAGGGAAGCAGCAGCCTTGAAAATAGTAAAGTTGCTAGAAAAAAAAAGTCATCAAAAAAGTTCCTCTGGACCAGCAAGGATCCAGAACTTACTTAAGATTCATTTTAGTATAAAAAAAGACCAATTCTGGATCTCAGCAAACTAAACCAGTATGTAAAATACTCAGTTTTGGTTGGTCACGGTTCAGTCCATTTTTGCCTCTTCCAACAAAGGACTATTGGATGTGCTTGATAAGTGTTAAGGATGCATACTGCCATATCAAAATGAACAGGCACTCCAGAAGACACCTGCTCTTTCAACTGGGAGCCAGCCATTGCCAGTTCAGAGCACTGCCCTTTGGTCTTACCACAGCTCCCAGGGTGTTCACCAAATGCATGGCAGTGGTAGAGGCTCACCTGAGACTGCTGGGATTCCATGTGTTTCAGTCCCTAGATGACCGGCTCCTAACTATCCTTTCCAGAAATCTGCTTATTCGAGCAATGGATTACTTGCTCCAGTTATGTTATCACCTGCGCATCATAGTCAACTACACCAAATCACAACTTACACTCAGTTTCTGGCATTCATAGGTGCTCGTCTAGACATGATCAACCAGATAGCTTCACTTCCTCCAACAAGAGTTCATACTGTCACACTGCAAGTCATGGAAGTGATCTCCCACTTTTGCCCTCGAGCAAGACTAGTGTTGCAAGCCTTAGAATCAATGGCAGCAGCAATAACTTTAGTTCTGTTAGCTAGATTTCATATGAGGGTTCTGCAGTAGAGTCTCAGTGCAGCAGTCTGTTCTTCAGGAACCCTTGAGCACTACAGTCAAGGTTTCCAAAATTTGCAAAGAATGTCTTCTTTGATGGATCCATTCAGAAAAGTTTGTCAAGGCTGTCCCTTTGTTCTCCCACAACAAGCAGCCACAGTCACCACGGACACCTTGTATATTTGGTGGGGAAGACATTTCTTGCGATGGACAGTCCAAGGTATAGGATTCCTGGAAGGGGCCAATTTGCACATCAGTGACCTGGAAAGGACAGCAGTCCTGCTAGCGCTGCAGGCTTTTCAAAATGTTCTCCCCTCAGGGATGACTGTGATAGACAACACATTGGTAGTCTGATACATCAACAAATACGGAAACCAGATCTTACCCGTTGTGTCGAGAGGCAATGACAGTGTGGCAGTGGTCATTCTCTTCTGGCATTTTCTTATGCCAATGTACATACCAGGGAAAACCAATGTGCTTGCAGACAAACTAAGCAGGTCCATTTTGATGCCTCATGATTGACTTCTCAATCAAAGAGTGGTGGAAAGGATCTTCCGTTGATGGGGCCAGCCATGCTGCAGCCTTTTTGCCTCTCCCCTCAATAACAAGTGCAGCAGGGTCTTCGCCCTGGTCTCTCTTCAGGGGGAGTCACCAGGAGATGCTCTAGTCCACAATTGGCCCTCGGATCTCCTTTATGCTTACCCTGCTTTAATCTTCATTCCCAAATTTCTGCAGAAAGCATCCCTGTTAAAGAGCACCATCATCCTCGTTGCGCCTTTTTGGCCTCATCAGGTTTTGTTGTTCTTCCTGTGGCCTCATCTTTTGTATTCACCGTGGATACTGAGCCCATGTCCAGACCTTCTGTTTCACCCAGTAGGGATGAAACCCTTGGACATTCATATCCTCAAGTTGACTGCATGGTTTCTCCAGTTCCAGTGATGGGTATACAGTCCCAGCTTTCCTCCCCAGCCCGACATTCTTTTATCTTTTCAGCTTTCTACTAGGAAGATTTACAAAAATAAATGGAAAAGATTTTCAGTTTGGGTCCTTCAGTGAGACCTGGATCCCTTCTCTGCTTTAGTGTAAGTATTTCTCAATTTTCTAGCTTCCATTTGGGTGACTTATTCTAGTATTAAAGGTCAGTTAGCAGCCACTTCTTATTTTCATTAAGGTGAGAATCATTCCTCTTTGGGTTCTTTGAAATTGTGCAAGGCCTTCCTTAAGGTTACCTTGTTACTCAGGCCTCCAGTTAAAGATCCTATCCCCCCTTGGGACTTGACTTTGTTGTTACAGGCCCTTACCCTACCTCCTTTTGAGCCTTTGGCTAAGATTGACCTTAAGTTTTTATCCTGGAAAACATTTTTTTTTTCTGGTCACTATCACTTCTGCTAGATGAGTATGTGAACTCCAAGCCTTCTCCCGTAGATCTACATACGTGACCTTCTATAAGGATAGAATGTCATTACGCATGAACCCATTTTTTTTTTTAATATACTTAAGGTCACTTCTAAATCCAACATAAATCAGCTCATCCATTTACCTGTGTTCTTTCCAAAATTTTCAAACGAAGGAGAATACAAGCTGCATCTTTCTGATGTACATTGTCAGCTTAGATTTTATCAGCACAGAACCTAAGATTTCAGGAAAACTGACCAATCATTTGTATCTTTCTCCAAGAACAAATTGTTATATATCCTTTTTTTTTTTTTTTTTTTTTAATAAAGAAAGAGGTTTATCTTTACCCAAGCCCCCCAAAGCACATTCCATGAGGTCTGTAATCACTTCATCTACCATTTCGTCCATAGATGATATTTGTGCAGCTGCATCTTGGTGTAATGCTCATAACTTTATTGCTCATTACAAGTTTTTTTACTTTGCAGAAGTAGGGCAGCACTTGGTTCTGCTGTACTCTGTGATAGGATTCCATGAGGACCACCTAAGGGTCATCTAGCTGGGGACTTTGTCCCATCAGTTGAGGGGATGAAAAAAATGACAGCATCAGATACAGAAGTTAGAAGTTATGTACTCACCACAATGATGTGTTTGTGTTGTTCATTTTTATTCTTCGTCAGCTCCCCACCCTCCAACTCCCTTCCTTTTATTCTTTGTGGGACCTAAGGGATGTCCCTTAGGGACCCC
This sequence comes from Protopterus annectens, assembly GCF_019279795.1. Lineage (NCBI taxonomy): Eukaryota > Metazoa > Chordata > Ceratodontiformes > Protopteridae > Protopterus > Protopterus annectens. The sequence goes on along the minus strand of NC_056737.1, from coordinate 1,700,224,701 downwards.
ACCCATTCACTGTGTGGGCTCCAGCCTTTCTATATACCTTTATCTGCTTTTTCATATTTTTATAGTGTCATGTATATGTTAGAGTTGGGGCAGCAAACTCAATCTAAGGTATACCAGGATACTGGCGCATTGTCTGTAAAGGGAGGATGAGCACTGGATCCATGAGTCTAGTGAGCGTGGCAAAGTTGGATCTAAGTTTAGACCCAAAACCAATCAGTTGAGGAAGAATAAAAATGGACAACACAACTGGATCCTTATGGTGAGTAAATAACATTTGTTTTCTTAAAATCAGATGACATTCATTTCACTTGCATGTTAAAAATATATTCTTCACAACTTAAAGTTAGCTGATCTTTGGATATTGGCTACAGTAATGCCAGTTCCCAAAGGTGACTCGGAAGCTATCTCAAATTCTTTTCAGCCTACATCTTCCAATCCTTGCAAAGTCCCTGAAAATTTCAGTTTATGCCCAGTTAAAATACTAAACACACTCCTGCGTTTTTTTATGACCTACATAGATTTGTGTCTGTAATTTACATGCTACCTAAAAGTGCAACTGTTGAACACAAATCTTTTCTACAAACCTGTGAGCATTTGTAGTCTTGCTGGGCTGCATTTTTTTATTTAAACAAAAAACATCTTTATTAAATTATCACATATGACATGAGCAGTCATACATTTATATAAATGAAAACAAACCATATTGCCATATTTTCATTTGCAACTCTTATACATCACTTATAATCTATCCGGTCATTGGAAGTCAAACATTACATAACTCATTCAATTCCTGTTTTCTTTTAAACCTGATTCCTACTCCAAAACATTATTCTGCATGTATTATTCCCACAATTCCCATTTTTTATGTAATGTACACCTACCCTTTTTCTAAAGATCTTACTTTCAGTTGTTTTATGTCTACTATATTCACTACATCTAGTACATTTGGTTTTTGACTTTGATTTCCATTTTCTAATAACTACTTTTTGGCAGCCACCAGAATTAAACTCAGCAAGGCCTTACAATGTCTAGAGAATTCTGATTCTGTATAACAGCTCAAAAAATAATTTTCTTAGTTACACCAATTTGTTCACCCAGTACTTCTGACAGAGTAGTCTGCAGGGATTTTTTTTAAGTTTGCCAACTCATTACTTTCCTCTAAAATATTTTCCCAGTTACCTCTTTCTTTCCCATCACACCTCCAACATTTACAATTTACCTGAGGAAAAATTCTTTGGAGTCTGCTTTGGGTATAAAAATACATATGCAAACACTTCCAGGCAAAGATCCTAAATCTTTTACATGTTTTTGCATATTTGGGAGCCATACATATATACCCCACTGTTTCTTTGTGAATTGCTTATCCAGTCTCTCTTCTCAGTTCTTTCTAACCTCCTCTGACCGATTCTTATAGTTATGCATTATTTTGTATGTCCTACTTCTTATCCCTTTTTAACAGCAGTTTCTGTTCTAAACTCTACTAAAAACTATACTAGTGATGGTCTTTCACTAGGATCCTTCTATTTATTTCTCTTTGCCCATACTCTGATATTAATCTATCCTGCAGTCCAAATGAATTCCTGGCCTGTACCCATTCTGTTACCTTTCCTTCTCTAATATTTGCTCCCAGTAATTTGGTTCCTTTGCAATTTTTTCCAGTCAGTTCCAGCTCCACCCCCCACCCCACGTCTATACTCTGTACACCTGATTGTAGTCATCCCTCTTGGCAGACTCTCCTTTCTCCGTCCCTGTGTTGGCGTAGTTTTTAGAATGCGTTCTGCTCCTTTATGAACATAATATTTTGTATGGTTATTGTTCTCCTTAAGGATCTGTATCCACAATCACAGTCTGTTCTTGTTTCTTGAGCTTCCCTCCTTTTCACTTTGAATTACAGCTTTCTACTTGTGCTATGTCTAGGAGCCTTAACTGTGTACCTCTGAAATACCCCTTCATATCTGGTAATCCCAAACCACCTTGTTTTATTGGAAGGATAAATTTATCCCACTTGACTCTTGCTGTCTTCCCCTCCCAGATAAAATCCTTCAACTCCGTATTCAATTAAATTTGGAGCAATCCACAACTTCTCCTCTGTTTGTATCTTGCTATCCATATCCATAACACAAGAGTTTCCAATTTCTTGGTCTTTATATTCCCCTTTGTTTAGTCTCTTACTGCATATCCTTAGCTGCCGTAACAGAATTCTTTTTAATCCATACTCCTAACTCCGTAATTTTTATCATGTCCCCATAAGTATGGGTATTGCTGAACCAGTTAATTTATGGGCACATAGTTTACAGCTATTGCCTTTGTTTTATCTTTATTAATTATGTGTCACAAAAGAGACTGTCCTACAATGTTCCACAACTCTGAAATGTCCTTTTCTTGTTTTATCAGGTATAAAATACCATCTTCAGTTAAACCCAACTTTTCTTGACTACCATATATTGTCCTTGAATTTCTGAATTTCTTATTTTATTTGCTAGTGGTTGTAAATACATTACAAATAATAAAGTGGAAAAAGGATACCCCTGCCTGGTTCCTCTGCTAAAACAGAACTTATCAGAGAGAAACACCTCTGCTTTAATTTTTGCCTCCAACCCTCATATATCCTCCTAATCAACCTTATAATGTTATCAGGGAATGTAAATGCTTCCATGGCCGTATTCATAAAATCCCAGCTTACTCTGTCTGATTCTTTCTTTGCATCAAGATTCACCAACAATAGTAATATTTTCTTAAATTCTTCTTCCCTCTGGATTATCATTATTCTATTAATATTGTCAAATGTTTGCCTCCCTTCCACAAAACCATATTGATCCACGTCTGTCAATGTTGGCATCACCTTTTCCATTCTTTTAGCCATTACAGACATAAACAATTTATAGTCATGGCTTAGAATTGAAATAGGTTTATATGCAATTGTATCTGATGAAACTTCACCATCTTTATGTATTACAGCCACTACAGTTTTCTTCCAGGATGTTGGTGCTTCTCTTTCTTTTCAAATACCTTCCAGAGCTTTATCATTTTCTTCCTTCCTAACTTCCAAACTTCCACAAATTCCTACAGATTGGTTATATATCACCATTTTTATCTCCTCCTTTTCTGTTAGTGAAACTCATCTCTCTTTTACCTTTTGCATATTTAATTCTTCCATAAACTCTTCCATTTGTACTTTCTCTTGATTTCCACTTTTCTCTGCTTTATGTAGGTTTCCATAAAATTTCCGAAATATTTCTAATTCCTCTAGAAGATCTTTGGTCATTTTCCTTGTTATAGGCTCACTACACTAGGCAATAAACCTTTTCACTTTCTGTTGCTTGAGCCATTGTGATAAAAGTTTTTCTGCTTATGAGTTATATTCAAAAAAAAGTTGCTTAACAGCAATCCTTTTAAATTCATGCATATTATTGAGGTAGTCCCTTAATAGCACTCAACAATTGTGCCACTTCTTGTTCTGTAAGTTTCCCCCTATTCTGCAGTATTTTAACCTTTTTCAGTCCCTCTAAATAGTTCTTGTGACTACTTAACCATATCTGTTTCTCTTTTATTTCCGTCTACTTTTAAACTACACTTTAATTTTATCCCACACCCTAGCTATATTTTCAGAAGAAAGCTCTATCTTCTCTAATAACTCCCGAATAATTTCCATTACCCACTCCTTAAATTCCTCCCTTTTTAACAGGTGGGGGAAGCCCCAGTGTCTCATTTTTATTTCATCATTCTGCATTTTTATTTTAGTTATTATAAGAGCGTGATCTGAAATTTTTATTGGATGTGTATCAAAAATTTCAATTTAATGCACATGATCCTGTGAAATGTATTTTTTTTTCTAGTGTAGCCCACTTTTTGTACATTTGGTAATATGTAAATTCTCTCCAAACTCCTTCTGAATTCATATCTTCCATACCAAATATTTTCATATGTTTCTTCAAAAATGTACCCTCTTTTGTTATATTTTCCCTTCTAGGCCACCCAGATACTTTGCTGGACTGCAATTTATTGAACTCTCTAAAGCTTTCAACTGTGATGAAACTTTAACAGGCTACTCTCCCATGGTGCCAGCTTTGGGGTGGAGATCTGATTTTTTTTTTGTTTACTTATTTGTTGAAGGGTAACTCCATTGGATGTAATCATTTCTTTTTAAGGGTTACCTTGGAGGGGTCTATATTATGGCATTGAAACGCCGTAACATTGAACACCTCATCGCCAACACGTATTCAGCGAAAATCACTTCCGCGATTCGCTGAATACTTAAAGGGAAAACAAATACTTGTCCCACAATCCAACGGAACTAAATCCACCTAAACCAAACCCACCCCCCCAACTAAAAATACCAACTCCAAGATCGCACTACAGTGGAGAAAAGGGCAAAATTGTGTAGTTGGCCAACTACATCTTTGCCCTGTAAGTATTCAGCGAATCACGGAAGTGATTTTCACTGAATATGTGTCGATGATGAGATGTTTGATGTTATGGCGTTTCGACTTCATAATATAGACTTACCTTGGAGTACTTTCTAGTATAGATACAATTGACTGATGTCCTTCTATTCATATGTTGCAGTATTCATAACAGTAGGGAGTTGCTGCCAGCAGTGCCACCGTCTGGCCAGTATACCAAAGTCTTTGTTTCTGGTGGGTACATGTGACTGCCCCTTGTCAGGGCCATAAACTGATGTAGGGTATAAAGGTGACGTCTGCACGCACCCTCCTCAGAATTTTCCTGCCGCAGTGAACACCCGACTCCTGTCCACCAGTTCCGAAAGCAGATCGCATTTCAGACGACCATTAAAATATCCTGATCGGACGACTGTTTCATCCTACCGATACAGATAAGTGCCCTGTTGGGTTTTTTCATTGCCTGTGATTATTGTTATGTCAGCTAGAAAGGGGAAGTGTGCTTCTGGGAGACAAATTCCTTACAAGGACGCACACGAGAAGTGCATTTTTTGCTTGCGCGAGGCCCACGACCATACGTCCTGCCTCATTTACAAATCTTTCATTCCGAAAACCCTTCACAGCCATCTTGCTGCACTAAAATTGTATTTAGAAAATCAGAGACTCAGACGTCTTGCGTTCGGTATGGAAGAGAGAGTAGGCCCGTCTGAAGAGCTGTCGAGGAAGAAGGCCAAAAAAGTTAGGCCGGGAATCCCTTGGTGCGCCTCAGGCATCCGAGAAGGTTCTTGAGGCTGATGAAAGCCCGGCATCTTCCCAAACATCAGTTTCCAAGTCAGGCCCGGGAACCACTATGGAAGCTGGGGTGGCGGAAACCTTTAGTACCTCCACTGAGGCTACTCAGCCATCAGATCTGGCTGGCAGAGGAGAACCACAACTCAGTCTGTCGGAGGGCCTAGCTCCTTCTCTCCCACCCAGACAGACGTCCGCTCTGGTTCTCTCTCCACCAACTATTCCTTTAAAGAAAAAACTAAAAGTTAAACGCACTGAAACCCAGCCAGTTCCTGGATGGGAAGTTTTTTCTCAGAACCTTTTTAAGGCTTTTCAGGCCCTACAGACACAGCAGCCCCCCCTCCACTACTCAACGTATTTTACAGGTTTCAGAGGACGAGTACTCCTCTTCAGAGGATTTCTTTTCATATGAATCCCAAATAGAGTCCCCAAAAGATTTCATCACCCCAGTGGAGGAAGACTCCATTACTCGTGAATCTCCAGGGGAAGAAATTACCTTTGGAGACACAGTCTCCCTCATGAGAGAGCATTTCAAATGCCAAGCACTGAAGTTTCTGATACCAAGAAAAGATAATTCGACCTTTTGCAAATGGAGCAATCCTCTCCTTCAGCAGTGGCTCCTTTGCTACTTGCCTTTCAGGATGCTTTTCTGGCTGCCTCACAATCCCCTGACTGTCAGCCACCAGTTGCTAAACGTCCAGACTGTTTTTACAAGGTCCCTCAGGATACCAAATACCTCTTTAGGAGCAAATTCATGGACAGATTAGGGAAGAAAGTCTATATCTCCCCTACTCTGGCTATTAGGGCTGTCGGCTACCAAACACATATGGCTAAATATGTCTTGGATACCATTTCCAAAGCCTCCACATTACTATCTGAAACACCAGATTCTCCCATTAAAACTCAGATGAACACCCTTCTTTCCACTGCATCCCAAGTACGTAGGCAGTCAATAAAGTGTAGTTATGATGCTGTGGAAGCCTCATCATCTGAAAGCACCGCTGGATAACAAAGCCCTGTTTGACCAAGCGTCAGCAGAACTCCTTAAGTCCCTTCAAGAAAAGGGTAAGGAACTTAAGAATCTTAAACACCTTCTGGTGTCTTCTGTACCCAGATATCACAGGAATTATCTACAGAAACCTCTTTTGTTAGAAGGCAATCAGCACACACTGCTCCACAGTCTAAAGGACATAAAAGCTCTACTCCTAGCGTCCCTACAAATTCTTCCACTGTGTCCTTTCGAGGCCAGTCTGACCAGTCCAGACCGCCTCCTCTGTGACTACCCTCCCTTGTACCAAAATACCCCACTTTCCCTCCATTTCACCCTCTCCCTTCCCTCCTGGCAGATTATTACATCAGAACAATGGGTTCTCTCCATCATTCAGTCAGGCTACTTCATGACTTGGTGGATGATGCCATCCTTCAGTGGCATCCCTCAACCACCTGCAAGCCAAACTCACCTTTTCCCTCCTATCATTCAGCAGCTTAAAGGATGCCTACCTACACATCCCCATACACCCAGATTACAAGAAATACCTCAGATTTGCAATAGGCTCCTGCCATTTGGAATTCTCAGCCTTTCCCTTTGGACTCTCTACTGCCCCCCACCCACCATAGGCTCCTGCCATTTGGAATTCTCAGCCTTTCCCTTTGGACTCTCTACTGCCCCCCACCCACCCCCGCCGAGTAAGCACAAAATGCCTGGCCCCCGTCATTGTCCACTGCAGGACTCGGGGTATTCAGATATACCCATACCTGGACTATCTGCTCATTCTTCATCAAGACTGCCGAACCCTCCAGTTACATCTACAACAGGTAATCTCCACCCTATCTCTGTTAGGGTTCACCATAAACCATGAAAAATCTCACCTGATCCCCTCTCAAGACCTGGTTTTCCTGGGTTGCAGGATCAGAACAGACCTAATGAAAGCCTTCATTCCAGATCAAAGAATTCTAGACCTTTGTCTATATTTCCGAAGAATCCTCTCCCACACCTCCTTGCCAGCTCGAGAGATTTTAAGAATTCTAGGACACATGGCATCACTCATACCCATGCTGCCTCTGGCAAAACTCCATATGAGAAAAATCCAGTGGGTCTTGAAAAACCTATGGAGTCAACGCTCCCAGCCTCTGGACAACCCCCCTCCCCCTTACTTCAGTGTCTGAAGAAGGAACTCCAGTGGTGGATCTCAGCTCTTCAACTCAAACAAGGGAGCTACCTTCAGATCCCAGCCCCCCTACAACAGGTCTCCACAGATACCTCCGACTTGGGATGGGGGGCAGTGCTACTTACAAGCCAAAAACAACTCTTGGTGCAAGGCACATGGTCTGACTCAAGACTAAAGGACCATATCAGCATCAAAGAAATGGGGGATTTACACTTGGCCCTGCTAAACTTCAAATCATTTGTTCACCCAGGAACCCTGAAAGTAATCACAGACAACATGACAGTCCTGTGGTACATCAACAAGCAGGGGGGAACAAAGTCCTACCCTCTGTGCTGCAGCCTAGCAGTCCAGCTCTGGAACCTAGTAGTATCTCCCACATTCATCTGCTACCTGTCTACATCCCTTCCACAGAGAATGTCATGGCAGACTGCCTGAGCAGAACTTTAGCTCCAAGTCACGAATGGATGGTTCACAGGGAAGTATTTCTAGACATAATCCACAGGTGGGGTATTCTACAAGCAGACCTTTTTGCCTCTGCCCAGAAAAAAACAAATGCCCAAATTCTGCACAAGGAATCCACATCCACAAGTGTGGAAAGTGGACATCTTCTCCTTCTCTTGGGGGGGGGAATGTACCTCTATGCCCCCCCCCCCATTCACCCTAATTCAGAATATCCTTCTGAAAATACAGAGGGACAACCCAAACATCCTATTGGTGACCCCCTTTTGGCCAAGACAGCATTGGTTTCCCCTCTTACACTTACTAGCCAGGGGCAATCACCACAGGTTACCCCACTGAATAGACCTACTCACACAGGACAGGGAATCCTTACTATACCCTCAGGTAAGCAATCTGAAATTAACCTTATGGGTGATAAATTTTTGATCCCCTACAGACACCTATACTCAGAAGACATACTCACTGTTCTGCGGGAGGCCAGAAAACCTAGTACCATGAGAAACTATGTATCCAAATGGAACAGATTCTCCTGCTGGTGTCATCGGAAAAACCAGGACCCTCTAACTACCTCTATACCTATGGTCCTTTCCTATTTGTGTGAGCTACTGCACTCAGGACTAACATATTCATCTGCCATCTCCACCTGTCTGCCAATCTCCCCTCCTCTGGCTTCCAGACTGGAGGTCAAAGTTTTCCTCAAGGGAGTGCTTCACATCAGGCCTCCCAGGAAATCTATCCCTCCCCCTTGGGATCTGAACTTTGTACTAGAAAAATGTACATTGCCACCCCTTGAAACAGCTCATTCAGTATCCCTAAAGCTATGCACACTGAAAACTGTTTTCTAGTGGCCCTTACATCTGCCAGGAGGGTCTCTGAGATCCAAGCCCTTATACGTACCTTCCCTTACCTTATTTTCCACAAGGCTAGAATTGCCCTAAGGACCACCCCTTCCTTCATGCCGAAGATGGTTAATGAACCTTCACTAAACCCAGACCATCAATCTACCAGCTTTTTACTCTCGAACAAAAATTTCCTCAGAAAAGGACTCTCCATTCCTTGGATGTCCACAGACAATTGAGGTACTACTTAGACAAAACCAAAACTATCAGAAAATCAGATCAACTTTTCGTCTCCTTCCATCCCAAAGCTCTAAGGAAGGCTGTCTCCAAGCAAACCATTTCCTCATGGATTTCAAGATCCTTTACCCTATGCTACTCTTTCCATGGAAAATCCCTACACGGACAAGTTAAACCTCACTCTACCAGGGCAGCTGCTTCCTCAGCTGCCTTTTTCAAAGGAAATGACTACACTTCTATCCTGGAAAGTGCCATTTGGACTTCTGTCCATACCTTTACCAGACATTACAAACTGGACCTAGTCTGTAGAGCTAGGGCAGGGTTTCCCAGATCTATCCTCCAAAGGCTTATTGACCAGGGAACCCAATCCTCCACCCAAAACCATGCCTAAAAGCTCTGGTACTCTCCCTACTGTTATGAGTACTACAATATGTGAATAGAAGGACATTGTTGCTGCCCCTTCTTCCATGACGTCAGGTCGTCAGGGGTATAAAACATGCAGCCGACGCCATTACATCAGTCTTTCTTGCCGCACGGTGCCCAAAGCAGAAGCAGTTCGCAAGTGCCGGTCGGCCGACTCCTGAAATTTTCGTTTTCGAGTTTCTGATCCAAAGTCTTCAACTAAAAAGGTAAGTACCCCGTTGGGGAAACTTTTTCTTGCTCCTTACCGATGTCAGTAAAAGTTAATAATTGCATTACTTGTGGGAAGGAAATACCTCATAAGGATTTTCATTTGTACTGTATTCCTTGCCTAGGCCCTGACCACAACGTACCTTGCTGTCGGTTTTGTGCTTAATTTAATCAATGCACTATCAAATGTCGGTACATTTTTGCTTTTAAATATTTTGGCTCTCGCTTTAATTATCCAGAATGTCATCGGTTAGCAATCCAACTACCAGAATACCTAATAAAAGCAAAGAAAAAGACAGAGACAGGCCGTTGAGGTCCAAAACTGCTGACGACGCTTCTCCTAAGCCAGTCGCCAGTTCGCCGGTACTCAGTGAGGCGCTTTTGCAGCCCCTGATACCCACCACCTCTGATTCGCAGGCCTCTACTGAGACCCATTCGGAGTCCGGTATGCTGAGAGATGCTTCAGTTATGGAACCTGCGGATGTCTCTACCTTGGATGGCTCCGGAGCCGCTGTGCAGGCACCAGGTTCTGAGGGTGTTTTCAGGTCTACAGATTTGTATATTAGACCAACGCCATCTTCAAAACTAAGGTCAAAATCTCAACCTACGCCTAAAAAAACAACGCCTGGGCCACATGTGCAGGCCTCTATGCCTAAAAAACAAATTATCAAAATGGCTGAAGATTTAATTACTCTGATCAGGGGTAGCCACCCCCCTTCTAAGAGGCCTAGGTAAGACATTGATTATGAATCTTCTGAACAGGATTCTATTTCTTCTGACTCTTCTAATGAATAGGAATTGTCTATACCTACTTATGAGGACTCTGATGCAGAAGATTCCATTCCTTCTGCTTCTCCCCCTGAGGATTTTTCTTTTGGGGAAACTTTATATACCTTAAGTGAATATTTCCACTGGGAAAGACAGGATTTCTCTGACTCTAAAAAGAGACTTAGGGATTTTCTTCTTCTTCCTCAGCATAGGCCTTTGGCTATACCTCCGTCGGCTGCATGTTTTATACCCCTGACGACCTGACGTCATGAAAGAACGGACAGCAACCGACGCAGGACCCAAGACTTTTGTTAATCAGGCTGACTGAGGGCAACCTGCCAGCAGATTACCCAAATGTAATGACTGCAACAGTGAATACACTCGAACATCTATATTTATGGTAAGTGTACACAACTGTACTTTCTGCATTGTCTTAATTTTGCCTGACTGAATTATTTTATATATTTTTTCTGGCATTGTTTTATGTTTTTCATTTGTCCTGAAACTGCTTACCCCTTATTTCTTAGGTGGAGTGTATAAAACTGCTCTAACAGCTTTTGTGTTATCTGATTGCTTCAAGGCTTGCTGATTTAAAAATAGTTTCTATTTGGAAATTCTTGCATACACTGTTTGCAACTCCTGGTGTTCTGGCTGGTGTGATTCTCAAACAATCTGGAAATATATTGCTGATTGATAAGTATATTTCTTGGCATTTTAACCTTTCAGAGTTCTGCATTGTCTTAATTTTGCCTGACTGAATTATTGTTTGTCTGACTGAATTATTTTATATATTTTCTTGCACTGATTTATGTTTCTCATCTGCCCTGAAACAGTTTTTTCCCCCTCCCTCCCTCCCACCCTATTCTTGTAGAGTTGTTATAGTTGATGGCTTTGCAGTTGCCCACCCCTACTGTAAATTTGATCTGGGTCACCCCTCCGTCTGGTGTTCACGCTACATAATACAGAGAAAACATTTGAGAAGGCCAACCCACTTAAGTCCTTATCCTCTGCTCCTCCTTCCTCTCTCCTTGCACTTTACTAAAAAAAAAAAATGCACTTGAGTTTGCTTTTGCCTCCTCTTAAAAGTACACAATTGTATTTATTCTACTGCATTTATTATTGCTTGGTAGTAGCCTGATTAAATTGTAACTGTTATTCTAAGCCTTTCAGTTTAAGCACTTGGAATTCAGACCAGTTGTTTTACATTAAGAAGGTTTGTGGTCTGAACTTGAGCACTAATCCAGACCATCTTTTTTTGGAGAAGGTTCCCCTGCACCCTAGTGGCAGGAGTGTGCACTTAGAACTTGTCTGATCAAAGACTGCTGGAACAGGGCTCAGTTTTTAGCTTTTTATTGGTTAATTTGTTTAAATCAGTTTGCTCATTTGCTACTGTTATATATATTAACAAAAAATACACTTTATGCATTGCCGCTTATCAAGGCTTAAACTATTCCTAGCGCCATAAAGTCTGCTCTTCAGATTTTCCCTTAGAACTAGCCAGTTTTTTTAGTTTTAGCACTCAAATCTGTTTCTTTGAGTTCAGCACTTGTTCAGAACTTGTTGTAAGCACTAAATAAGCTACAAATGACTACAGCACTCAACTTTCCTCACCTGTCTATAGGAAAACAGTTTTTAGAACTTAATAAATAACCACCTATCCAGGCATGTCAGCTCCAGGTGTTTTCTCCGGTCTACCTGATGAATCTGGGCATCTTGGGGCAATGCAGCAATTGCCTCATGTACACAGACAACCCTCTTCTCCTACCACCCAACACTACAACCTGTGAGAGATGCACTTATATAGCCAAACTGGAAGCAAAGCCCTCTTCACCCAGGACTGGCCTAGACAGTCAAGAGGAGAAGGTAAACACTTGCACCACACCACACTCATCACATAGTCCCTCAAAACCTACACCACCAAAACACACACATAGCAACACAAAACACACATCTACATTTGTGGTGGCTCTCAATAAAAATCTGCTCAAGCAACAGAGACCTCTAAAGCTGAAACACATGCAACCTCCACCCCCCCCCAACACAACCCAAATGACACATAGCCCACAAACTCAGTGTGCACTCAACCACATCCCATAAGGCACAACAGCGTACCCAACACTATAGTCATAGGTGACTCTGTAGTCAGGCACACTGATGTTCCACTCACCAGGCTAAACAAGGTGAAAGTTACTGTCAGCTTCCTGTCAGGTGCCAGGATCCGCCACATAATGCATGCACTCAGGTCACTCCACAACAAGTACAAATATGACTCTGTCATTGTCCATGTTGGTGTGAATGACCTGAGATGTACCCCCCTGGGCTACATGAAAAGAGACATGGAGGAGCTCTCCAATCTTGTAGCCCAGGCCGGTATGACCATAGCCCTGAGTAGTATCCTGCCATCACCCAGAGTGATACCACAGTACAAGGACAAAATGATTGACTTCAACAATTGGCTAAGCTTCTGGTGTCATTCTAAGGGGATCCAGTATCTATCTGCCTTGGATGACATGATCTACAGACCACGATGCTTTGCCAGAGATGGCCTGCACCTGTCACCCTTGAGATTCTGGATACTGGCTTAGGCTCTTGCCACCCCTGTAGTGCCCTTTTTAGGCAAGGTTCAAATGACAAATTCACCACTGTAACAGGTACAAGCAAGCAAAATCAGAGGGTAATGCAACTCAATGCTAGACGTCTAAACCTCAAAATACATTCACTCGAGGCACTCATAAAATGGAGGACACCGACATCTGTGCAGTGGTTCAAGGCTCCAGAGAGCACCTCTGCATTACCAGGCTTATAATTCATACCACACCTTCGGCCACCTAACCTGGACCGAAGCACTAAAGGTGGCAGTGTATCCATATTCATTAAGGATATCCATACCTCCAGGCTAGTTGCTCAGCATAATGCATCCGAGATTATCCAAGTGCAACTAACTCTGGGCAAGACAGCAATCCAAATTGTAACTTGCTACAGATACCCCACCATGCCCCAGGATTCCCACTCCTCATTTCTTGATACACTGGAAAATATTAGGGTACAACCCAACACCCTAATAATGGGCAATTTCAACTACCCCACCATTAACTGGGAAAACTACTCATGTACCAACTATTTTGCTCAACGTTTTCTGGAATTCATAAATTCCAATGCCTTGGATTAACTTATCCACACCCCCCACCAGGGGCAGCAGTATCCTAGACCTGGTCATTAGCAACACGGGTGCCTGGTGTTTCACACCAGAGATCAATTTCTCATTGGTCAGATCCGACCACAAGCTAATCAGCCTATACATCTACATCCCACCTCCACGCCCCATTAAGGAAACCACTGTAAAGAATTTCTCCAAACCCAAATTCACGCTTCTTAAGACAGAAGTAGCAAACTTCGTGACACCCATGCAGATGGACAATAGAGGTACGACTGCTAAATCCTACACAAATGCACTTTATAAGCACTTGCACAAGTGCATGGATCGTGCTATCCCTAACAGAACCAATATGATGTCCTCCAAAAAAAGGAAGCCAATCTGGTGGTCCCCTGCCATAAACAAACAATACAACAGAAGAAAGAAACTGTTGCAAAAAAGAGTAAACTCCCATGACTGGAAGAACTCCCTGGTCAGCCTGAGTAAGAAGCTGAGATCCCTCATAAAATCCTCCAAAGCTAGTTATGAAAACAAAATCGCCACTGATTCTAAAGACAACCACAAAGCATTCTATAGCTATGTCAAGAATCTCGATGGCAACACTCAGATCTGCTCTGAGTTACAGCACAATGGCACTAAATATACAGAACCAGCTGATATTGCCAACATCCTGGCAGATAGGTTCAGTGCTAACTTTACCCCTCCCTCACTCCCTAAAGGGCCCATCTCTATACTGGAAGAATGCAAAGTTCCTGTAATCACGGCTGCACAGGTATAAACTACACTCTCCAAAGCCAAAAACACAGCATCCATGGGACCTGACAAATCCCAGGCTGCGTTCTACATGAACTACAGAATGAACTGGCACTCCACCTAAGCACCATGTTCAATCATAGCCTCACCTTAGGCTTTGTGCCCACTGAAGGGAGCACAGCGACGGTTATCCCACTTCACAAAGGGGGAGCCACCATGGACCCTGGGAACTACCTCCCCAGTAACATAATGAGCCTGGTCTGCAAGGCCAAGGAACATATCATCATGGAACTTATAAACAAAGACATTGGTAATCTCCAAACTCTGGACCCCACCCAGTTCGGCTTTGTAAAAGGCAGATCATGTCTCCTAAACCTGACTGACTTCTTTGAAGCAGTCATCAAAGCTGTAGACAAGAGTAAGGTGGTTCACACACATCTAGATCTCGCCAAGGCTTTCGACACCATCCCACACTCTGGAATTATAGATAAACTGACTAAACTAGGTATAAATCCGTATGTCACAAGAAGGATTGCCAACTGGCTGACTGACAAGAACCCACACTGTGAAAGTAGCAAACTCCAAATCTGACTTCAGATCAGTGACAAGTGGAGTCCCACAGGGTTCAGTCCTGGGTCCTCTCCTGTTTGGTATCTACTTTTCTGAAGTACAGGCTAACACAGAAGGTCTTTGGCTAACGAAGTTCGCAGATGACTGCAAACTAGGAGCCATAATTGAAACTCTTAATGATGTGGACATCCTACAAAAGGGCCCCACTGAGACAGATGCCTGGTGTCAAAGCCATGGCCTCAAGCTCAATGCCAAAAAGTGCATTGTCATCCCCTTTGGTAAAAACTCTGTACCCATGAGCTACTACATAGCTGGTAGTCTGCTTAACACTAAAAGTGTGATGAGACCTTGGGACACAGGTGGACAGTAGTCTCTCCTTTGATAATCACATCACCACAGTAGTCAGGAAATCCTTCTACGTGGCACACCTCATCACAAAAGGTTTCTCATCCAGGAAAAAAGAGGTCATTGTTCCCCTCTACTCGTCACTCATTAGACCCATTATAGAGTGCAACGCCCCTTTTGGTATGTACCTCACAAGACATCGCAGCAACCGGAAAGGCTGCAGAAATACCTCACAAAGAGGATTACCGGCCTCAAACAGATGGCCTGTGCAGACAGTCTCAAAAAAACCCCAGCTTTACTCTGTCGCATATCGCCTACTCAGAGGCAGTCTCTGCCTAACATACAAAACTATGTCAAACCCAGAGCTGTTGGACATGCTGCACTTAAAGAAATCCCAATCCCTCCAAGCTACACGCTGTAGGGACCTAAACCTTGTCACCACAATAAACAGAACATGCTAGAGGGATAGATTCCTGTCCCAGAGACTTCCCATACTCTGGAACAAACTACTTGTATGTATCAAACAAAGTTCCTCATTAGCACTCTTCAAGAAAACTCTTGATGATTGGATGGGAAATAGGAAATTCACCCAGGGGATCACCTCTGTGGGTCTGCTGAACAGGGGCACAGGAAAATAATTTTCTTGGGTGGCGAAAGCCAGGGTACCTTTTTGGCTAGGCTTGTATAGGCCCTAGGGCCGATAGCTTAGTGCTTACCTATGAACCTATGTCTCCACTACACACAAACCACCTACTTCCCTGACTCTAGCCTGCATGTAATTCCAACAGCCCCTTTGGGATTCTTCTACCCACTGGAGTGCTACTGTGTGCGGCAGTTCATTCTAAGGAGGGTGCGTGCAGACGTTACCTTTATATCCTACGTCGGTTTATGGCCCTGACAAGGGACATCACACGTACCCCCCAGAAACCAATACTTTTGTATACTGGCTGGAAGGTGGTGCTGCTGGCAGTAACTCCCTACTGTTGTGAATACTGCAACATGGAAGAGAAGGACATCTAAGGTTATGGTAAGTTCTTACTCAACTATTCTTTTTCAGGGGTGACCAAAGAGATTAAGTAACTTGCTCAGAAGCACACAGTACACAAATGAGGTTGAAGGAGTTAGACCCTGTACCTTGGGGGCACAGGAAGCAGTTCATTAACAGCTCAAGGTTTTAGTCCTCTGTGCTAACTTCCAATGATTACCTTGATGATTGCTCCATGGGGGCTCATGTTGAGTGCTGTGATTTCTTCACCATATAGGGTTGCCACCTTTTCAAATGCCCAAAGTGGGACATTTTTGGTGCAAATGTCAGATTTTGCAGGGCGAAACA
Source organism: Protopterus annectens (assembly GCF_019279795.1). Classification (NCBI taxonomy): domain Eukaryota; kingdom Metazoa; phylum Chordata; order Ceratodontiformes; family Protopteridae; genus Protopterus; species Protopterus annectens. Next base: position 1,700,208,256 of record NC_056737.1, on the reverse strand, counting down.
TACCCATGGTCAGTACAAAGGACAGAATTTCACTTTTTTGCTTAAATAAAAGTTTATTCTTGTAGCATTTTAGTTGCTTATTCTGTTTCTTATAACATTTAGATGTTTCAGATACAGAATAACTGTTTTATGCAACTAGTACATAAAATATAGGAAATAATTTTGTCCTAAAATCTCAGGACATTTGCCATTTTTACAATTTTTTTGCAGGACACAACTGCCCAAAGAGGGACTGTCCCTCGCAAAGTGGGACAGGTGGTAACCCTACCATATTCATTCTTTTTTCTCTGCCAGTATTATTTACCCTTAATTTCAGTACCCTGCTCCTGGACCACCCTTCCCATAGTACATGTTCATATACTGATAAACCTGGGTTTTCTGTGAGTTTGACTTCCACTACTTCATGATTTATCTTCAAAACATTTTTGCATTAAGTTCATTAATAAGTGTACACAGTTTCTAAACCCAAAACTTTACTCTTTGGAACCCATGTCTTGTATTAGTTTATACAGAATCCAAATCTGCTTGTTTGGAACCTAGGCTAGACTGAACAAAATTCCCTTTATGGGGTAATCTTTTTCTTTCCTTAAGAAGGAAAGACCCCCATAATCTTCTCTTTATTACTCCTCTATCCAAAGCTATAACCAGTCACTAACTAGCAATCCACTTACTATTTCTGTCTAACTTATTCCCTGGTGAAAAAGTATATAATGAGTGGGTACTAGTGTATATTGCAGTTTTTAAGGCAATGTACTTAAATCGAATTAAATACCATTTTTTTTCTGCAAGATGTCTTTACATTCACCTCTATGTTAAATAGAAGGTGCTGTAGTATTTTTAAAAAGTAAAACAAAGTTTGCTATAATGTGGTAATTGTCTATATTTTTTATATAGTTTAAAGTCTTTCTTTCTAAAATTGTATAAGTACCTATCTTCTGTAATCTGATGTTGTTATTTTACTCATTGTGGAGCTTTTCTCCCCAGGCCTCCACTGAAAATGGGTTTCTGATTCAGTGGACTTTCCCGGTCAACAAATGTTAATTAATGAATAAACTTTAGAAACAGTTGCATGTTATAAATATTTTGGAATTTAAATGATCCTCACCTTCTGTTTTATCTAGCATCCAAAAAGTTATTTTTTTATCATCACATATAAAATCTGATATCGGCTTAAGAATGTAGTAAAATCATCAAAAGGTAAAGGATTATTTGTTCTAGTGTAAACTGTGTTCTCCCTATTTTAGCATTAAAGTCTATTAGGAATGCTTAAGTGAATATAAATGAAAGAGACTACACTTGGCAGCAAAACACTTTGGCCAAAATGTAGTTTACCCCAGCAGTGTACTACAGTTTTGTGTTCTCATAGTTTATACTCTGTAAAACTGTAGGAATTGAACGTGGCAGTGTAAAGCAAAAGATTGTGTTTATAGGATCTGTGCTGATGTAGGCCATTGTATCAAGTTTACCTTAACAGAAAAAAAACACAAACAAATAACATTAATGCTATTGAGACAATTTAAAGATTAAAATGCTTGTTCGTACTAGAAAATTATTTCTGCTAATATTCTACTCAGAAGAATCGGGGGAAAAGGGTGCAAAGCCATATATCATAACAAAGAGAAGCTATCTGAATGGCAAATCTGTTGTATTTAAGCTTAATACTAAACCAGAATGTAACATAATGTCTGAATCTTTGCTTAGAAATTTTATTCTGACTTTCAAGCTTAAACAGTTCTTCAGTGTAGTTTTGTATTAGTCGGGGCATGAACCGAGTCCTGTGAGTCATAGCTCTCTGAACTCTGTATAATAAGGAATTAAGGTATAGAGACATGTTTTCAGGTAGCAGCTGTGCAGTCACATTTATAGCAAGCCTATATATTTGGTAAAGGTGACTGCATGTCTGAAGGCATACTTAGGAGTATTCAAACTATTCAAATGAAAAAGGAATTAAATAGTGATTCTGTTTGCGGGTGGGTGGCCGTGGTTGTGTCTGTGCTGGTAATTCAGTCTGTGATGACCAAATTCAGCTTCCCATTAAAACTAAATGGGAAATGTAACTCAGAAGTGAAAGTTCATGCTGTTTATTAGCATTACATCTCACCTGTGTCCCGCAAGTATACCATCTAAGCTCACAAGCTTAGTTACTTTCAGCTATCTCTATTTTTATTTATTTGATGACTTCACACTGAGGGGGTGTTCTGTGAAGGAGAACTTCCACTGGGAAAGCAAGTGTATTGTACCAGATGTTTTGTTAGACGGCCTTGATTTTTTTTTTTTTTTTTTTTTTTTTTACACTGCCTTAGAGGAACTGATACACTTCCTCTTGTATACAGGTAACACATCCAGTATTTGAGAGGCTTTTGTTGTCGTAGTCTGAAAGTATATCTTTTTTCTACCTCAGAGCTGTGTGACCACTGCTGACAAGACTAACTGAAATTAAAAATTTATGTCCTGAACCTTATTAGCTTTGAAGTTAAAAAAAAATATTTCTCAAGCTATGGCAGTATTTCTGTTACTGCATATAAGAGGGGTATCTAGCCTCCTTCTACTGTGAAAAGCATTCCACTAACATTTTCATTTAACATTAACTATGTAAATGAACTGGTCCAGGGTTGCACTTCAGCCACGATGCAGGCCAACAACATTCAAAAGCACTCTACCAAAAACATTGCAGTTAAGTGTGGCACAAGTATGACAACATAAAATGTTATATTTATAACAAATATACACAACTGTTTAAAGAATAAAGATTACCTGAAAAGTGATAAATTGACGTGAGTCAAAACTGAGATGCAGTGAAGTCCTTGGGGGTAGAATGACATTTTGCATGTGTTTTGCACCCAATTATTGTAGTAGATTTCCCTGAACTTATTATGAACTGCCTTGGGTAACTAATGTATGTCTTCTTGTATTTGAACTTTATTTATAAAACTGGTAAAACTAATGTCTAGAGTATATATATGTGTGTGTGTGTGTGTGTATATATATATATATATATATATAACACACACACTAAGTTCTCATTAGACAAAAAAACAAAACTAACTTTATTTCTTCAACCAGGACATTTCTTTCACTGAGTGCAGAATGAAGCTTACATTCAGCAGACTTGCAAAAGCAGGCTCTTCCATGAAAGTCAGGCTGGCAATGCAGTGAAGTCATTGGGAATGGAATGATATCCATGAATATGTTTTGCACCCTAGTATCTTATTAGAATTCCTGTTTTATTGCGAACTGCCTTCAGTTAACTGACAGTGAAACCTGTTTAGAGGGATTTTGTTGTCTCAGTCTAGGATTATACTTTTTCCCCTTGGGGACTATTTGACATCTCCACAAAAATCATCATCAGCCCCCCTTTTCCCATTTTTTTCTACATGGGGTCAAGGTATCGTGTTAACTGTCGCCAACTCTCTCGATTTAGTGCCACACTCCTGCCTTCTTCAACACTCATGCCTGACTGTCGCAGGTCTTCTTTCACACAATCCATCCACCTCTTTGCTGGACGTCCTCACTTCCTCTTACCTTCTTCCTGTCTGCCCCAAATCTTCCTCATCAGATTGTCTTCTGCCTTTCTACACATGTGCTCAAACCACCGTAATCTGTTCTCTTTGATCTTTTCTGCAAATGGAGCTACTTTGGCTTCTGCTCTTATGTCCTCATTTCTTCATTTGTCCCACAGTGTGCATCCTAGCACCTTTCTCAGGCATTTCATTTCCATCACCTCTAGCTTCTTCAACTGTTCTGCCTTTACTGCCCAAGTTTCTGTACCATACGGTAGTACTGGTTGCACCACTGTCTTGTACACCGTACTTTTCAGCTTCTTTGGCATTCTTTTGTCATAGACTACACCTGATCACCTGATACTCTATGCCAGTTGGCTGCAGCCCCTCTGATTCTAACTTTGACCTCTTCATTCAGACTACCCTTCTCCTCAACCACCCCTCCCAGATACATGAAGCTGTTTACCTGTTAATCTTCCCTTCTGTCTTTATTCTCAGCTTCTTCTGATTTCCCCAGTTTGCTGCCATTACCACCATTTTATCAGTGCTTAGTTTCATCCCATGTGCCTTCAGATTTGTATTCCATTCTCCTATCCTTTGCTAAAGTTCTAGCCCAGAGTCTGCTTGTACTGCCAAATCGTTTGCATACAGCAGCAGCTTTGTTGATCTGTCCCCTCCAACCTGTTTGCTAATGTAGTCCATCACCAGTATGAACAGCAGTGGGCTCTGAGCTGAACCTTGGTGTACTCCCACTCCCATTGGGAACCCCTCTGTAAGGCCTAACATTGTTCATACTTGAGTCACTGGGTCCTTGTGCATAGCCTGCACTAATTTTACCAATGTTTCTGGGACTTCAAACCACCAGATCAGCTTTCTTGGGACCTTATCATATGCTTTCTCTAAGTCTTGGCATGCCCAGTTGGACTCTCTCCTCATCTCTAGCTTCTTCTCAAGTATCTTTCTCAATGCAAACATTGGGTCAGTTGTGCTGCATCCTGATTTGAATCTGAACTGCTCATTTCCCATCTTACATTCTAATGAACTGATGTCTCCACAAAAGGTCAGGTAAAACTAATACCCAGAATATGTGTACCAAGTACTCAACAGTATGTCAGAAGTAAAAATCCTATGAATTTCAGATTTCTTTTTACTTTAAAATTTTTATGACAGCAGTGTCATGATTTTGTTCAGCTAAGGTGGTTGTTTCAAATTCAACACTGAGCTGCACTGAAATTCCTGAAACTAGAATTGAAGTCTTAGGTGCATTTTGTAGCTAGCTGATCATTCTGTTACCTTGATGTTTCTTAATAATCTGAATGGAAGATTGAAATGCATCCTTTCACAGATAGGCACCAGAGGCATTGGTACATATGGATTTACTGCCCCAGTCTGATATTTTGCTTTCTACTCTGTTTCTATTGTACTTGTTGTGAACTTATGATGTTCTTCACGTTTCACTGTTGCAGTTATTACATTTGGGTTATCTGCTTGCAGGTAGCCCTCAGCCGGCCTGATTATCAAAGTCTTGGGTCCTGCGTCGGTTGCTGTCTCATCTTCCATGACGAGAGGTTGTCAGGGGTATAAAGCATACAGCCAATGCCATTACATCAGTCTTTCTTGCCGTGCGGCACCCGAAGCAGAAGCAGTTCGCAAGTGCCGGTCGGCCGACTTCTGAAATTTTCTTTTCGAGTTTCAGAACCGAAGTCTTCAAAAAAGCTAAGTACCCCGTTGGGGATCCTTTTTCTTGCTCTAAACCGGTCAGTAAAAGTTAACAATTGTATTACTTGTGGAAAGCAAATACCTCATAAAAATGTTAATTCGTTCTGCATTCCTTGCTTAGGCCCAGACCACGACGTACCTCGCTGTCGGTTTTGTACCTTATTCAATCCTCGTACTATTCGTTGTCGGTTCATTTTTGCATTTAACTATTTCGGTACGCGGTTTAATTATCCGGAAATGGCTTCGGTAAGGCATCCGACTACTGACATTCCGAAAAAACGTAAAGATAAGACAGAGACCACATGGGTCCAAAGCTGCTGACGACACTTCCATTAAGCTAGTCGCCAGTTCGCTGGTACTCAGTGAGGCACTTTTGCAGCCCCTGATACCCACTACTTCAGATTCACAGGCCTCTACTGAGACCCATTCGGAGTCCGGTACTGCCAAAACCTCTTCCCCCTCTGATAGAGATTCCAGGGCCCTGGACAGATGGGGTAAGAAGGTATACACGTCTGCTACTTTGGCCATTAGGGCCTTAAACTGCCAGTTTCATATGTTAAAGTACCAGCAGCATATTATTGGATTACTTAAACAGAAATTGATGTTGATTCCTGACTGTGCTGAAAATAAAGAATTACAGGATTTAATGCATTCTGCTGAACAAGTTGGTAAACATACTTTGCAATGTGGTTTTGACTCCTTAGAGGCATCTTGTAAGGCTGCTGTTACTGGGTCTGTTTTTAGAAGGCATGCTTGGCTTAAGGAGCAAACTCTGCCAGATCATGTTAAAGTCAAATTACTGGATGTTCCCTTAAACCAAGACCGCCTGTTTGACAACAAAGCAGACATTGTTCTTAAAAAGATGGAGGAAAAAACTAAATCTATGCAAACTGTTAAAGATTTCCTGCAAGTACAGCCTTCCAGATTTAGTAGGCATTGGCCTTCTAAGAATTGGTCCTATCCTGTCTCTTCCAGGCCTTCTCAGTCGAAATCCAGGAACAACAGACCACCTAGGCCACAGTCTCAAGGTACTCACAGGCCTAAGCAGTGGGGGGCTCCCACTTCCAAAGCTGGAAGTAGTAAGACACCCCCCCCCCCTGTGGTAAACTGTCACAATGACTTAACCTTAAACCTTCCAAGCCCTGCTCAACTGTCCGCACCTTTAGGGGGAAAGATCGCCCTGCATGCAAAAAACTAGAAACTCGTTACCCAAGACAAATGGGTTTTAAATATATTTTCCCAAGGATACCGATTCCACTTCCACACTTTACCAACCCCAAAAGGTTGGCCAAACCTACCCCCAAATCAGTGGACAGAAGCTCAACAGCAGGTTCTTTCTCTTCTAAGTATCAGGGCTATTCAACCTTTCCCAGCAGAAGAATGGGGATAAGGGTTTACTCCAGACTTTTCCTGGTACCCAGAAAAGACAACTTCTGGCGTCCTATCCTGGACCTATCTATCCTAAACACCTTTTTGGTAATTCCAAAATTCAAAATGCTAACTCTTCATCAGCTGCTTCCCATGCTAGGCAAAAATGCCTGGTTGGCAACATTGGATTTAAAGGAAGCTTACCAGCACATCCCAATAAGGGATTTTTGCAGAAAATACCTACGCTTCAGAACAGGCTACATGCACGATCAGTTCCCTGCACTGCCCTTTGACTTATCTACTGCACCCAGGGTATTCACAAAATGCCTAGCTCCAGTCATTGCATTTTGCAGGCAAAGAAATATTCAAATATGCCCATACCTGGACGATTGTCTAATTCAGGCAGAAAGTCAGGACATACTATTAAATCATCTGGCATTTGTAAAGAAACTGCTAACCTCAGTGGGGTACACCATAAATGAAAAGAAATCTTATCTAGTACCTGCTATCAAATTCTATTCCTGGGGTCAAGCTTGAACACAACTTCCCAGAAGGCCTACCTCACGCCAGTTTAACAAGTTTATCTGACAGCTTACTTCAAATTACTGGCCACAAAGACCCAGCTAACTGCAAGCTCTGGGGTTCATGGCCTCTTGCATCCTGCTAATTCCATATGCAAGACTGCATATGAGGAAACTACAATGGTATCTAAAAAGACTATGGTGTCAACATTCTCAGGACCTGGAATCAGTGATTCCTATCGTCTCTTGTATAAAGATAGAATTCCTTTGGTGGGCAGAGGACTGCTACCTCAACAAGGGACTGCCATTCACTCTACCCCCTGCCGCCCAAACCGTAATAACAAACGCATCAGACTATGCATGGGGGGCTTACTTGGCATGGCAGTGCATTCAGGGCAAATGAAACCCGAGTCAAATGCACCTGCATATCAATCAAAAAGAAATGTTAGCTGTACAGAATGCTCTGACAGCCTTCAAGGACCACATCCTTCCAGGGGAATTATTGGTAAAAACAGACAACACCACTGTTTTGTGGTACATAAGCAGGGGGGGAACCCACTCAATACCCCCTGTGCAGACTAGCCATGGCTCTGTGGAACACAGCCTTGAGCTACCAAGTGCACCTACGGGCTCAATTCCTGCCATGCAAGCTAAACTCACTGGCAGACGACCTAAGTAGAAATCTCATGGACCCACATGAGTGGAAACGGGAACCAAAGATATTCAACATGTTGAGAAACAAATGGGGAAGCCCAGAGATAGACCTATTTGCCTCCCTTCAGAACTACCAATTGGAGAAATTCTGCACAAGGACTCCCCACAGACGAGCTTGGAAAGTGGATGTCCTGTCCTTCACCTGGGAAAACCTCTCAGTTTATGCCTTTCACCCTTTGCCTCTCCTCTCCAAAGTTCTACTAAAGATCAAACAGGACAAACCAAGGACAATACTCATTGCACCAGACTGGCCATGCCATCACTGGGTACCCTCTCTTGAGCAGTGTGTCATTGGAACCATGGCACCTGCCTCAGACCCCTTCTCTGCTGTCCCAGCAGGAGGGCCAGATTCTGCACCCCCAGCTTCAAACCCTGAACCTTGCAGCCTGGCTAATTACCTGAGCTCTCCATTACCATCCCTCAGTAAGCAAGTGCTGGATGTCATTCTGGAGGCAAGGAGGCCTAGTACTAGAAAATCTTATGGTGAAAAGTGGAAAAGATTCTGTTCCTGGAGCCAAACTCAGGGGATGGGCACAACAGTGCCCAGTTTACTGCATTTTCTTCAGTACTTAACAGAGATGTTTCACAAGGGCCTTTCCTTCTCTTCTATTAAAATTCATGCCTCTGCCATTTCAGCACATTATAATACAGAGCTAGCCCTCTTCTCTCACCCCCTGCTGAAGCAATTCCTCAGAGGGGCCAAAAATTTAAGACCACCCTGGAGACGCCCCCCTACTCCATTCTGGGACCTTAACTTTGTATTGGAAAAGCTCACTCTATCTCCCTTTGAGCCAGCTGCAACTGCAGAGTTGAAATTCCTTTCTTGGAAAACAGCCTTCCTTCTAGCCATCACTTCCGCAAGAAGTGTGTCTGAATTGCAGGCCCTCATGGCAGTGGGAGCCCTTCATCATCTTCCATGCAGACAGGGTGTCCCTCGGGACCAATCCTTCCTTTATGCCCATGGTGGTATCCAGTGTGGCCCTTAATCAGTCCATTCATTTGCCACCCTTCTTTTCTAATCCACAGAGCAAAGAACGAATACTGCACTCTTTGGACGTACACAGACAACTTAGATTTTATTTGGACAGGACTAAGCCTCTCAGAAAAACTGAACAGCTGTTAGTTGCCTTTGCTGAAGGGGCAGAGGGGAAGGCCTTTTCAAAGCAAACTATTTCTAAATGGATAGGCCATTGCATTCATTTCTGCTGTAAGCACTGTGGAAAACCTACCTCACAGGGGATAAGATCACATTCCACCAGGGCTGCATCTACTTCAATAGCCTTTCCCAGAGATGTTCCTCCTAGAAGCTGCTACCTGGAGTTCTGTTCATACCTTCACCAAGGATTACCACTTGCCTATTTTCTCTAAATCCAGAGCTGGTTTTGCCACCACAGTCTTGCAGGGCCTAATAGCTGATCCTAATGCTCTCTAATTGCCTCCTCCCTTCCTTAGCTCTGGGAATCTACCACAAATGTAATGACTGGAACAGTGAAACACGAAGAACATAGTACAGTTGTATACACTTACCATAAATGTAGATGTTCGAGTGTATTCACTGCTGCAGTCCTGGTTACCCTCCCTCCAGCCCCCTGACTTCTATTTGCTATAACTCTCTTCTTGTTTACTGTATTTAAGCTTTCTGGTGTATTTGCTTATATTTAGAGGTGTAACCTTGTATATAATTGCTTCCCATTATGTGGGCACCTGACATCTGGGGCAAGAAAAACTGATGTAATGGCGTCGGCTGCATGCTTTATACCCCTGACTAGCTGACATCATGGAAGATGAGACAGCAACCGATGCAGGACCCAAGACTTTGATAATCAGGCTGGCTGAGGGCTACCTGCAAGCAGATAACCCAAATGTAATGACTGCAACAGTGAATACACTTGAACATCTACATTTATGGTAAGTGTACACAACTGTATTTTTTGTATATAGAGGATAAAAGGGGACTAGAATACTTCTCTTTTGCATTATTATTTTATCAGAAGTTAAAAAAATCTTCTGCATGTACTAGAAAAATGTATTTTTTTATTTGCCATGTCACAGCTAACATGACGTATAGAATATGAGATGTACACATTTTTGTAGGTTATCATCCTATTTTTACTCCCTGAAAAATTCATAATGAAGTCTCAAAGGGGATTGAAATTTGGCATTTTACAGTTATACACTACATCACTTTGTATAAAGATGTTCACTGCAGCTTTCTGACATTTTGCATTATACATGGTTTCAACTGGGAGTGCAGTTTTGAACTTTCACTCAGTGTATATAACACATCAATAGCTTAGAGCCTACATCTATACTGCACTGTCATTAGATTATAAGCAAAGAAATGTACATATTTCTCCAGAAAAATTTTTTTTTCATTTGTAACATACTGTGGCTGCAGTGCAATGTTTTCAAGTGGCTAAGGCTTTCGACTGAATTTCAGAGGTGCACTGTACTGGAATCTCTGAGGCTAGAGCAACAGCCTTAGGCTTGTTTTATTCATGAATGTAGTGTTTTTATTGTCTCAAAATAATTTCATAATAAAATCTCAGAGTGGGCAGAGATAGTCGACTAAGTACAGTAATGCCCTACAGTATTTTGTTACCGTGTTGTCATGTTTTATAACAGAATTTTATCAGACTTTTTTTTTTATTTGCAGCATGCCATAGTTAAGATGCCAAATGTTTGAGCAACTAATTTGGTGTGATCAAAATCAGTGTAGTTTTGTACAGAAGTTGTAATACGGTTGGTAAGCTGGTCTGCCCACCCTTTTCAGTCATGACTGGGGCTTCTTCAAAAGGCAGAAACAAAACAACACTATAAGTTACATGCATTAAAGTACAATTCTATAAGGTACAGTAGAGTAAAGCAATGCACTATTTCACAATATTTACATTGTGTACATATAAAAACAGTTCTGCATTTGTATGGAGGTGGTGCAGTATATGGATGAGACTGTGGGATTACGATAATTATTATCCTGTGTTCCTAAAATGGGTGCAAGTGTCTTACTCAAGCAGATTTGTTTGAATTTGTTTTTAAAAGCTGTTCGGGTCTGTTCGTTTCTTCCTTCATGTGCTAGTTTATTCCATGTAGCTGTCTCCAGTTTGGAGAAGGCTATTTCTCCAGTGATTGTCTTGAATGGGGGTCTGATAAATAACACATTTACTTCGTCATTACCTGTAAGTGAATAGGTTTGTTTCCTTAGTGGTAGCATCCTTTTTAATGGAAGGCTGTACCCCAAGTCTATTGTTTTATAATGCATATAATGATGTTTTCTATGTTGAAATAAGGTTATAGATCTGCATGTCTTAAATTTGATGGTTTGAAGCTTGTGTGTATTTTAGGCTGGGTGGACAACATAGTATGGGTAGGTCTAAGAACATTTCTTGCTAAGACAGTTCTATCAGTGGGTGAGAGGAGGTGTGAGATATGATAGCACAGTTTAAGTTGGGATGATATCTTTGTGGTCATTATGTTGTAGTATGTTCTAAAGTTGAGGCATTAATCTAAAATGAGATCTTAGGTACTTCTGTTCTGGGATGTTTGGAATGCTGATGTTATTCGGGTTTTTAAGTGTCAGTGGCTGTAAGGATGATCATTTTCTTTGTGTGGATAATAGCATAAAGTTAAATGTCCTTCTGTTCCTATGTTGAAGTATTCATAACATGAGGGAGGTTCTGCCTTGGCAACCCGAACTTCTGGCCAGTATACCAAAGACTTAAGCTACTGCAAGGTACGTGCGATGTTGCACATAGTACAGCTGAGTGTTGGCCGTAAAAATTAAGTCTGCACATACCATCATCAGAACTTCTCTGCCACCAGTCTTAATGACAGCTTTCAGCCATTTGTCTGATCGCTGAAAGTTATTCTTCTATTCAGAAAAGTGCTCTGTTGCAGAAAATCTTTTACGTTTATGCTACTGCATGCTTGTTGGAGGTTAATGTCATCCAAGAAGGGCAAGTGCCATGTAGATGACAGATTCTACACAGGCAACCACGACCAGTGTCTTTTTTGTCTGGGGTCTGATCACCACTACAAGACCTGTGCCATTTGTCAGGGATTTGTCCCTAAAACTCTCCGCAGTCTTCCCTCTGCCCTTAACTTTTACCTAGAAAACCAGAGACTTAGGTTAGTGTTAGATATGGAAGGTACTGCTGGTCTGTCTGGTGAGCCTCAGAAGAAAAAGGTTAAGAAGATAAGATGCAAATCTTCACCTACACCTCTGATCCTGGACGTCCCTCTAGAGGCCAGTTAAGGCCCAGAGGCTCATTCGGTTTTGGGTCCTCCTCCTCCTGTGGGTACTACTCTAGAAGCCGCTTGGGAGGGTTCCCACAGCACATTTACAGAGGTCTTGCAGACATCCAGTTTGGACGGTATGGGGGAACGGCTCGCTCCTTCCAACATTCCACGCAGTGCCTCTCCTGCCTCTTCCAATTGAGGTTGTGCCGATGTCCAGTCCGGGTCCCAGGCCTATGTCGGCCCTTCCTTTCCAGTGTAGGTTAGGGCTTTTCTTTTAAGAGAAAACAAAAACTTGCTTCCTCCAGTCAGGAGCCTTCCCCTGATTGACGAGCCTTCTCTCAAGGGATTTTGAATGCCTACCTGGCATTTAGGTCTTCTTCCTTGACACTTCCTACTCCTGCAACCCCTTCCTCCCCACCTCCATCTGCTGAGTTACAGGCATCTGAAGATGATGAATCCTCCTCAGATGAATCCCTGGCATATTCCACTCAAATAGACTCTCCCTTGGAATATGCTTCACCTGATGTGTATTCCAATGGTGGGGATTCTCCAGCAGAAGATATTTCCTTTGGAGAAACTATGTCCAAAATGAGAGAGTTTTTCTAATGGGAAAACTCTCAAGTCTCAGAGGTACAGAAAAGGTAATGTTCTGTAGTCCTCTCTTGCCTTCATTCCTACATATAGGTTCGGAGCCGATCCTCTGCTCCAGCTTGGCCTATTACAAAGCTCAAAGTCTTCTAGTTGGCTCGTGGCTAGGTAGATATCCCATAGTGCACCAGTACAATCCCCAGATTATATTACCACTTAACTTTAGCGATTTATATGGTACTAAATAGAGTTTAGTTAGACTTACATCCGCGGTGGTGCAGCAGTAGCGTTGTTGCCTCACAGCAAGAGGTTCTCCTGTTCGATTCTCGGCTGGAGTGCGGGGAGTGCCTTCTGTGTGGAGTCTGCATGTCCTCCCCATGGTTGGTTGGGCGTTTGATGGTTGAACGTCGAGCTGGCACCTCGGCATTCGTGAAAATCTACTGCCAATCATTAGCAGACCGGAGTTCCGCTGTGGCGACCCCCAACTGGGAAAAGCCAAAAGACAAACCACAACAAGAGTAGTTTTAGACTTGTTGAAGTGTTTTTCTTCACTTTAAATTGCTTAATTGTTGAGAACTAGTTGGTTGCTGGCCTTTGTTGTTCTCGTTTGGTATCCTGTGTACCAGTCCTTTCTAATTAACATGCACGTTTGCACTTATTTTTGCTATTTTTTGTGTGTTCAGTGTTTCTTAGTATCAGAGAGTTAGCAATTCAGCTTGCATGCAGGGTCTTTTGATAGTTCCGACCCTTTTGTTGCTACGATGTAGCATTTTGAGCGTAGATTTATATTTGAGACAGTTCGGACATTTAGATATTCAAATTTGTGTGTGTACAGTCTAGTTGATAGTTTTCTGACCATCTAGTCTTATACTTTCTATCTAGGGCCATTTAAGTTAGAGGACCTAGATGTTCTTCGTGTTTCACTGTTGCAGTCATTACATTTGGCTAATCTGCTGGCAGGTTGCCCTCAGTTAGCCTGAATATCAAAGTCTTGGGTCCTGCGTCAGTTGCTGTCTCCTCTTCCATGACGTCAGGTCGTCAGGGGTATAAAACAGGCAGCCGACGCCATTTTCTTTAGTCTTTCTTGCCGCACGGTGCCCGAAGCAGAAGCAGTTCGCAAGTGCTGGTCGGCCGACTCCTGAAATGTTCAAATTCGAGTTTCAGAACCGAAGCCTTCATCTAAAGCTAAGTACCCCATTGGGGAAACTTTTTCTTGTTATACCGATGTCAGTAAAAGTTAATAATTGCATTACTTGTGGGAAGCAAGGATTTTCATTTGTACTGTATTCCTTGCCTAAGCCAAGATCATAACGTGCCTTGCTGTCGGTTTTGTGCTAGATTTAACCAATGCACTATTAAGTGTCGGTATATCTTTGCTTCAAAATATTTTGGAAACAGATTTAACTACCCTGAAATGTCGTCGGATAGCAATCCGACTACCGGAGTTCACAAAAAACGCAAAGAAAAGGACAGAGACAGACTGTCGAGGTCCAAAACCGACGTCGAAGCTTCTCCTAAGCCAGTCGCCAGTTCACCGGTACTCAGTGAGGCGCTTTCGCAGCCCCTGATACCCGCTACTTTCGAGTCGCAGGCCTCTACTGAGACCCATGTGGAGTCTGGCACACTGTGAGATTCTCAAAGTATTGTACCCGCGGATGTCTCTCCCCCGAATGGGTCCGGAGCCGCTGAGCAGGCACCGGCTTCTGAGGGTGTCTTCAGGCCTCAACATTTCTGTATAAAACCAACGCCAGCTTCAAAAACAAAGACAAAAGCAACTTCTAAGGCTAAAAAAACGACGCATGAGCCACGTGCTCAGGCCTCTATGCCCAAAAAGCAGATGATCAAAATGGCTGAAGACCTAATTTCCTTGATCAGGGGTTCCCAATCCCCCCCCCCCCGATAAGAGGCCTAGGCAAGACACTGATTATGAATCTTCAGATCAGGTTTCTATTTCTTCTGATCAGGAATTTTCTATACCATCCTATGAGGATTCAGATGCAGAGGAATCCATCCCATCTGCATCTCCTCCTGAAGATTATTCCTTTGAAGAAACCTTGCATACTTTGAGGGAACATTTTCATTGGGAGAGTCAGATTTCTCAGAATCCAAAAAGAGGCTTAGGGATTTCCTTCTTCTCCCTCAGCATAGGCCTTTAGCCATACCTCCTGTAATAGACATTGTTGATGTGTTTTCAGAATCAAGCATGACTCCAGATTCCTTACCTCCAGCTCCTAGCAAGCCAGACAGATGTTACAGGGTTCTTGACTCTCACAAATTTTTATTCAAAAACCCTGCTGCTGTCCCTGAAACTATCTCACAGGGTCCCAAAAGTGTAAAGGCCTCAACAGCTAAGAATCCTACCCCCTCTGATAGAGATTCCAGGGCGCTGGATAGATGGGGAAAGAAGGTTTATACGTCTGCAACCTTGGCAATTAGGGCCTTAAACTGCCAGTTCCATATGCTTAAATATCAACAGCATGTTATGGGTTTATTGAAACAGAAAATTATGTTGATTTCTGAATGTGTGGAAAATAAAGAATTACAGGAATTATTGCATGCAGCAGAACAAGTTGGAAAGCATACTTTGCAATGTGGTTTTGATTCCTTGGAGGCCTCCTGCAGGGCCGCAGTTACTGGTTCTGTGATTAGAAGGCATACCTGGCTAAAGGAGTAAAATTTGCCTGATCATGTTAAAGCTAAATTGTTGGATGCACCTTTACAGCATGATACTCTGTTTGGTAATAAGACAGAAGAGGTTTTAAAGAAAATGGAAGACAAAGCTAAGTCTATGCAAACTGTAAAAGACATTTTACAAGTGCAGCCACCAAGATTCAGTAGACACTGGCCTAAAAAAAAAAAGGTCCTTTCCTGTGTCCGACAGAGCTTCATGGGGCAAATCCAGGTGCTCTAAGGGCTCTAGATACCAATCACAGGATTCTTACAGGTCAAAGTAATGGGGTGCCTCTACCTCCAAATCTGGAGGAAATAAAGCGCAACCCTACAGTAAACAGTCTCAATGACTTCCCTCTGCCATCACCAAGCACTTATCTTTTGGTAGCCCCCTTAGGGGGAAAACTAGCACTTCATGCTCAAAATTGGCAGTTAATAACCCAGGACAAGTGGGTATTAAACATAGTATCCCAGGGATACAGATTTCATTTCCACACACTGCCAATTCCAAACGGTTGGCCATATCTGCCACAAAATCAATGGGCAGAGGCAGAGAAACAAGTTACGTCCCTCGGGGATATTCAGCCAGTGCCAGAACAGGAAAAAGGACAAGGGTTTTACTCAAGACTGTTCTTGGTACCCAGAAAAGACAATGCCTGGTGCCCAATACTGGATTTATCAATTTTGAACACATTCAAAATGCTAACTTTGCAGCAGCTTCTGCCCATGCTGGGCAAGAATGCTTGGCTAGTGACTCTAGACTTAAAAGAGGCATAACTGCATATCCCAATAAGGGAATCATGCAGAAGATACCTCCACTTCAAGGCTGGTTTTATGCATTACCAATTCTGTGCACTGCCCTTTGGCTTATCTACTGTGCCCAGGGTCTTTACAAATTGCCTGGCACCAGTAATTGGATTTTGCAGACAAAGAAGTATACAAATCTATCCTTACTTGGACGACTGTCTCATTCAAGCAGAAAACATGGACATTCTTCTTCAACATCTGGCATTTGTGAAAATGCTTCTAACATGCCTAGGGTACACAGTAAACGAAAAGAAATCACAACTGATACCCTCTCAAAAGATAACATTCCTGGGTGCAAGCTTGAATACAACTGCCCAGATGGCTTACCTTATGCCAGACAAACAAAGGCAACTGACTATTTACTTCAAACAGATGGCAACAAAAACCCAGTTATCTGCAAGACAAATTCTGCAGGCTTTGGGGTTCATGGCATCCTGCATTCTACTGATTCCATATGCATATGAGGAAACTACAGTGGTACCTAAAAAGTTTATGGAGTCAACATTGTCACAGTCTGGAAATAGATTCCTCTTATTCCCTGCCTACAACAGGAGTTTCTTTGGTGGGCAGAGACTTGTCACCAGAACATGGGACGGTCTTTCACTCTACCCCCTGCCAACCAAATCCTAACTACAGACGCATCAGACTATGCTTGGGGGGCCCACCTGGCGGGGAGATGCATTCAGGGCATATGGAGCCCAAAACAAATGCATCTGCATATCAACCAGAAAGAGATGTTAGCTGTTCAGAATGCCCTGACAGCCTTCAAGGATTTACGTCATCCAGGACAACTACTGATAAAGACGGACAACACCACGGTTATGTGGTACATAAACAAGCAGGGGGGCACACACTCCTATCCCCTTTGCAGACTAGCCATGGCATTGTGGGACACAGCCTTGACTTACCAAGTACATATTCAAGCTCAATTCCTGCCAGGAAAACAAAATACTCTGGCAGATGACCTAAGCAGAAAACCTTATGGACCCTCACGAGTGGAAGCTGGATCCACAAGTCTTCAGCATGATAACAAAGAAATGGGGGAGCCCGGACATAGATCTATTTGCCTCTCCCCAGAATTATCAAGTGTACAAATTCTGCACAAGGACTTATCACAGACAAGCATGGAAAGTGGATGCCCTATCCTTCAGTTGGGAAAACCTGTCAGTCTATGCCTTTCCTCCTCTTCCTCTTCTTCCCAAGGTCCTACTAAAGGTCAGACAAGAAAAACCAAAGATGATTCTAATTGCCCTGGACTGGCCTCGCCTGAGAAATATGTCTCAACTCCCTCTTTGGCTCAAATACCTTATCTACTGTCTCAGCAGAACAATCAAATCCTGCACAATCAGCTGCAAACTCTGAACCTGGCAGCATCAAACACCTTTCAGTAAATCTGTGATGGATGTCATTTTGGAAGCCAGAAGGCCTAGCACTAGAAAATCTTATGCTAATAAATGGAAGAGATTCTGTGCTTGGAACCAAGCACAAGGAACTGACACAGCAAAGCCAAATATTCCTCAGATTTTACAATACTTGACTGAGATGCTTTAAAAGGGCTTATCTTTTTCATCAATAAAAATCCATGCCTCTGCCATCTCGGCTCATTACAACACAGAGCCACCGATCTTTTCTCACCCTTTGCTAAAACAGTGTCTTAGAGGGGCCAAAAATCTAAGGCCTTCCAGAAGATCACCACTGCCTGCATAGGACCTCAATTTTGTGTTGGAAAAGTTCACCCTGCCTCCATTTGAACCAGCTGCTACTGCAGATCTAAAGTTTTTTATCCTGGAAAATAGCTTTACTTCTGATAATCACTTCAGCAAGAAGGATTTCAGAGCTACAGGCCTCATGGCTGTGGAGCCTACCAATCCTTCCTTTATGCCTAAGGTGGTATCCAGTGTGGCTCTTAACCAAACTATTCCCCTGCCAACTTTTTATCCAAGTCCGCAGAACAAGGGGGAGCAGATTCTGCATTCCTTGGACGTGCACAGACAACTAAGATTCTACTTAAACAGGACCAAATTTCTAAGAAAGCCTGAACAGCTACTGGTGGCATTTGCTGCAGGATCAGAGGGAAAGGCTATTTCAAAGCAGACTATTTCAAAATGGATAAGCCACTGCATTCGTTTCTGCTATTTGCATTATGGTAAACCGGTGCCCAAGGGCATTAGGTCCCATTCAACCAGGGCTGCATCTACATCAGCAGCTTTTTTCAGAGGGGTACCAACCAAAGACATTCTAGAAGCTGCTACTTGGAGTTCTGTTCATACTTTTACAAAGCAATATCATTTGCCTCTCTTCTCTAAGTCCAGGGCAGGCTTTGCTACTGCAGTTCTGCAGGGCCTTATAGCTACTCCTATTGCTGTTTAGTTTCAGCCTCCCATCCATAGCTTTGGGATTCTACCCAAATGTGATGACTGCAACAGTGAAACACTAAGAACATAGTACAGTTGTGTACACTTACCATAAATGTACATGTTCAAGTGTATTCACTGTTGCAGTCCGGGTTACCCACCCGCCATCCCCCTTTATTCTACAGCCTTTCTTTCCTTCACTATATTCTACAGCCTTTGTGGTGTATTTGCTTTTAGATGAAGGTAAAGTTTATGTTTTGACAATTGCATGTATTTATAGTTTTTAATAATATATATATATATATATATATATATATATATATATAATTTTTTTTTTTGCTCCCCATTTGGGGGACACCTGACATCTGGGGCAAGAAAAACTAAAGAAAATGGTGTCTGCTGCCTGTTTTATACCCCTGACGACCTAACGTCATGGAAGAGGAGACAGCAACCAACGCAGGACCCAAGACTTATATATTCAGGCCGACTGAGGGCAACCTACCAGATTACCCAAATGTAATGACTGCAACAGTGAATACACTCTAACATCTACATTTATGATAAGTGTACACAATTGTACTTTCTCTGTCCTTTCTCTCTCCCCAGGGCTAGGCCCGTTTGAGTTAGATGGCCTAGTCCTCATGGTGTGTGGGTGTTAGTGTGGTAAGGGCTAGGTCCGTTTAAGTTAGAGGACCTAGTCCTCGTTGTGCTTGTGTGTTTCTGCTTCACCAATTATCATGTCCAAAGAGGCAAAAGACCATAAACCTTCGGGTTTTAAAAAAATGTGTAAAGTGCTCCCAGAAATTGTCAATTATGGGTGGCCATAGTAATTGTGTTTATTGCCTCAGAGCCATTCATTTGCAGGAAACCTGTTTGTTTTACCATTCCTTCAGGTCCAGAATTCTCAGGGAGCAGAAAAACAAGCTAATTTTGAAAGGTCTCCTCAAGCCTTCCTTCGAGGAAGATTTGGCCAGATGTTCTTTGTGTTTCATTGTTGCAGTCATTACATTTGGTTTATCTGCTTGCAGGTAGCACTCAGTCGGCCTGATTAACAAAGTCTTGGGTCCTGCGTCGGTTGCTGTCCCTTCTTCCATGACGTCAGGTCGTCAGGGGTATAAAACATGCAGCCGATGCCATTACACCAGTTTTTCTTGCAGTGTGGTGCCTGAAGCAGAAGCAGTTTGCACGTGCCGGTTGGCCGATTCCTGAAATTGTTGTTTTCGAGTTTCAGAATAGAAGTCTTTAGCTAAAGCTAAGTATGCCGTTGGGGAAACTTTTTCTTGCTCCTTACCGATGTCAGTCAAAGTTAATAATTGCATTACTTGTGGAAAGCAAATACCTCATAAAGATTTTCATTCATACTGTATTCCTTGCCTAGGCCCTGACCACGACTTACCTTGCTGTCGGTTTTGTGCTTTATTTAATCAGTGCACTGTCCGTCGTCGGTATGTTTTCGCCTCTAAATATTTTGGTTCTCTGTTTAATTATCCAGAAATGCCATTGGTTAGCCATCTGACTACCGGGATTTCGAAAAACTCAAAGATAAAGACAGAGACAGGTCGCTGAGGTCCAAAACTGCCAACGATGCTTCTCCTAAGCCAGTCGCCAGTTTGCCGGTACTAAGAGAGGCATTTTCGCAGCCCCTGATACCCGCTACTTCTGATTCGCAGGCCTCTACTGAGACCCATTTGGAGTCCAGTATGCCGCGAGATGCTTCAACTATGGAACCCACGGATGTCTCTACCTTGGATGGGTCCGGAGCCGCTGTGCAGGCACCGGCTTCTGAGGGTGTATTCAGGCCTACGGACTTGCATATTAAACTGACGCCTCCTTCTTTACTTAGGCCTAAATCTCGATTCATGTCTAACAAAACGATGCCCAGGCCACATGCTCGGGCCTCTAGGCCTAAAAAACAAATTATAAGAATGGCTGAAGATCTAATAACTGTAATCAGGGGTAGCCAACCCCCCTCCTTGTAAGAGGCCTAGGACTGAAGTTGATTATGAGTCTTCTGATCAGGATTCTGTTTTTTCTGACTCTTCTGATGATCTGGATTTGCCCTTACTTTCTTATGAGGATTCTGATGCAGAGGACTCAATTCCTTCTGCTTCCCCTCCCGAGGATTTTTATTTTGGGGAAACCTTACATACTCTAAGGGAGCATTTCCACTGGGAAAGCCAAGATTTTTCTGATTCAAAAAAGAGGCATAGGGATTTCCTCCTCCTACCTCAGCATAGGCCTTTAGCTATTCCTCCTGTACTAAACATGGTTGATGATGCTTTCTCTGAATCTAGTTTGGCCCCTGATTCCCTGCCTCCTGCTCCCTGAAAACCTGACAGGTACTACAGGGTCCCCGAGTCCCACAAGTTCCTTTTCAAAAATCCTATTGCAGATCCAGAGACTATTTCACAGGGGCCCAAGGGCATTAAGGCTTCTACTGCATCCTACCCCTTCTGATAGAGACTCCAGGGATCTGGATAGATGGGGTAAGAAGGTTTACACTTCTGCAACCTTGGCCATTACGGCTTTAAACTGCCAGTTTCATATGTTAAAATATCAGCAACATGTTATTGGACTGCTTAAACAGAAAATGATATTGATTCTTGACTGTGTGGAAAATAAAGAATTACAGGATTTAATGCATTCTGCCGAACAAGTTTGAAAACATACTTTGCAATGTGGTTTTGATTCATTAGAGGCCTCTTGCAGGGCTGCTGTCACTGGGTCTGTAATCAGAAGGCATGCTTGGTTTAAGGAGCAATCTTTTCCTGATCATGTTAAAGCTAAATTGTTGGATACTCTTTTAAATCAGGACCGCCAGTTTGGCAACAAGGCCGAGGAAGTTCTTAAAAAGATGGAAGATGAAGCTAAATCTATTCAAACTGTTAAATATTTTTTACAAGTTCAGCCTCCTAGATTTAGTAGGCACTGGCCCTCTAAGAATTGGTCCTTTCCAGCCACTTCCAGGTCTTCTCAAGCCAAACTCAGACACAGCAAAAACCCCAGGTTTCAGTCCCAGGGGACTCACAGAACTAAGCAGTGGGGGTCCACTTCCAAGTATGGGAATAATAAGACTCCCCCCTATGGTAAACTGTCTCAGTGATTTCTTTTTTAAATTTCCAAGCACTTATCAACTGACTGCCCCTTTGGGGGGAAAGATTGCTCTTCATGCAAAGAATTGGGAACTCATTATCCAGGACAAATGGGTTTTAAATATAGTGTCCCAGGGATACAGATTTCACTTCCACCCATTGCCAACACCAAGTGGGTGGCCGGACCTACCCCCAAATCAGTGGGCAGAGGCCCAAAAACAAGTACTTTCTCTTTTAAGCATGGGGGCTATTCAGCTGGTACCAGAAGAGGAAAAGGGACAAGGTTTCTACTCAAGACTTTTCCTGGTACCCAGAAAAGACAATTCATGACGTCCTATCCTGGACCTGTCTACTCTAAACACCTTTTTGGAGATTCCAAAATTCAAGATGCTGACTCTTCACCAATTACTTCCTATCCTAGGCAAAGTTGCCTGGTTGGCAACACTAGATTTAAAAGAAGCATATCTGCACATCCCAATCAGGGAATCTTGCAGAAGATACCTACACTTCAAAGCAGGCTACACGAAACATCAGTTCTCTGCACTGCCCTTTGGCTTGTCTACTGCGCCCAGTGTATTCACAAAGTGCCTAGCTCTAGTTATTGCATTTTGCAGGCAAAGAAGTATTCAAATATACCCATACCTGGACGATTGTCTAATTCAGGCAGAAAGCCAGGACATACTTTTGAATCATCTGGCCTTTGGATACACCATAAACGAAAAGAAATCACACTTGGTATCCTGTCAACAAATGATATTCCTGGGAGCAAGCTTGAATACAACTTCCCAGATGGCTTACCTCACGCCAGAAAAGCAAATTCATTTGACAACCCACTTCAAACAAGTGGCCGCAAAAACCCTGCTATCTGCAAGACAAAAGCCTTGGGGTTCATGGCCTCCTGCATTCCTCTAATTCCATATGCAAGACTGCATATGAGGAAACTACAGTGGTATCTAAAAAGCCTATGGTTCAACATTCTCAAGACCTAGAAACAATTCCTATCATACCTTGCCTACGCCTAGAGTTCCTTTGGTGGGCAGAGGCCTGCCACCAAAACAAGGGACTACCTTTCACACCACCCCCTGCCGCCCAAACCCTAACAACAGACGCATCAGACTATGCATGGGGGGGCTCACCTGGCAGGGAAGTGTATTCAGGACAAATGGAACCCAAGTCAAATGCACCAGCATATCCATCAAAAATAAATGCTGTACAGAATGCTCTGACAGCCTTCAAGGACCACATTCTTCCAGGACAACTAATGGTAAAGACGGACCACACCACTGTTATGTGGAACATAAACAATCAGGAGGGTACACATTCTTACCCCTTCTGGGGTAAGCCAGGGCATTGTGGAACACAGCCTTGAGCTAGCAACTGCACCTACAAGCTCAATCCCTGCCAGGAAAATTAAATACACTGGCAGACGGACTAAGCAGAAAGCTCATGGACCCACACGAGTGGAAACTGGAACCAAGGATTTTCAACATGTTGGCAAGCAAATGGGGGAGCCCAGATGTAGACCTGTTTGCCTCTCCCCAGAACTACCAATTGGACACATTTTGCACAAGGACTCCCTACAAACAAGCCTGGAAAGTGGATGCTCTGTCCTTCAGCTGGAAAAACCTATCAGTCTATGCCGTCCCCCCTCTGCCTCTGCTCTCCAAAGTACTACTAAAAATCAAACATGACAAACCAAAGATGATTTTGATTGCTCCAGACTGGCCACGCCAACACTGGTACCCCCTTCTGCGCAGTGTGTCACAGTTATCTCCATGGC
This sequence comes from Protopterus annectens, assembly GCF_019279795.1. Classification (NCBI taxonomy): domain Eukaryota; kingdom Metazoa; phylum Chordata; order Ceratodontiformes; family Protopteridae; genus Protopterus; species Protopterus annectens. Next base: position 1,700,184,904 of record NC_056737.1, on the reverse strand, counting down.
ACCTGCCTCAGACTCCTTCCCTGCTGTCTCAGCAGGAGAACCAGATTCTGCACCCTCAGCTTCCAACACTGAACATTGCAGCGTGGCTAATTACTTAATCTCTCATTTACCATCCTTCAGCAAACCTGTGATGGATATCATTTTAGAGGCAAGGAGGCCTAGTACTAGAAAATCTTATGCTAAAAAATGGAAAAGATTCTGTGCCTGAAACCAATCTCAAGGCATGAGCACAGTAGCACCCAATTTACCTCAGTTTTACAATACTTAACTGAGATGCTTCACAAGGGCCTGTCTTTTTCCTCCATTAAAATCCACGCCTCAGCCATTTCAGCTCATTATAACACAGAACCTCCCCTCTTCTCTCATCCACTGCTCAAGCAGTTCCTCAGAGAGGCCAGAAATTTGAGACAACCCAAGAGAGCTCCAACCCCAGCCTGGGACCTTAACTTTGTCTTGGAGAAACTCACTTTACCTCCTTTCGTGCCAGCTGCTACTGCAGACTTAAAATTTCTTTCTTGGGAAACAGCTTTCCTTTTAGCAATCACTTCAGCTAGAAGGGTACCTGAATTACAGGCCCTTATGGCAGTGGAGCCTTTCATCATCTTTCATGCGGACAGGGTGTCCCTCAGAACCAATCCATCCTTCATGCTCAAGGTGGTATCCAGTGTGGTTCTTAATCAGTCCATTCATTTGCCAACCTTCTTTCCCAATCCACAGAATAAAAGGGAACGGATATTGCATTCCTTAGATGTGCACAGACAACTTAGATTCTACTTGGACAGGACTAAACCTCAAAGGAAATCTGAACAACTGCTTTTGGCATTTGCTGCAGGGGCAGAGGGGAAGGCTATTTCAAAGCAAACCATTTCTAAATGAATAAGCCATTGCATTCATTTCTGCTATAAGCACCATGGAAAACCTATCCCCCAGGGGATCAGACCTCACTCCGCCAGGGCTGCATGTACCTCTACAGCCTTTCTCAGAGCCGTCCCTACCAGGGACATCCTAGAAGCTGCTACCTGGAGTTCTGTACATACTTTCACCAAGCATTATCATTTTCCAATTTTTTTCTAAATCCAGAGCTGGCTTTGCCACTGCAGTCTTGCAGGGCCTTATAGCGGGCCCTAATGCTATCTAAATTCCTCCTCCCAACCATACCTTTCGGAATCTACCCAAATGTAATGACTGCAACAGTGAAACACAAAGAGCATAGTGCAGTTGTGTACACTTACCATAAATGTAGATGTTCGAGTGTATTCACTGTTGCAGTCCTGGTTACCCTCCCTCCAGCCCCCTAACTTCTTTTGGCTATACCTCTACTTTCCTTTACTCTGCTTAAAAGCCTTTTTGGTGTATTTGCTTTTTTGTTGGAGGTACGTCTTTGTGCTTTTATGTTTAATTGCTTCCCATTAGGGGGGCACCTGACATCTGGGGCAAGAAAAACTGATGTAATGGCGTTGGCTGCATGTTTTATACTCCTGATGACCTGACGTCATGGAAGAAGTTAAAGCAACTGACGCAGGATCCAAGACTTTGTTAATCAGGCTGTCTTGGGGCTACCTGCAAGCAGATAACCCAAATGTAATGACTGCAACAGTGAATACACTCGAACATCTACATTTATGGTAAGTGTACACAACTGTACTTTCTTCTTCTTACTCAAAATCGCATTTCTCCAAAAAAGAGAAGATGAAGTCTTCCAAGAGGCATTCCCCGGCACCGTCCGGTGCTTCTTATCCACCTCCTAAACTTCCTAAGCCAGTTAAGACTTCTATCTTCTTGGCTCCACAGGCTTCGGAGCCGATTGAGGTTGTTGATACTGAGACTTCAGTTTTGGCCCCATGCATTTTGGAGCCGACTATTGAGAGACTACATCGGAGCCGGTCCAGAGATCCCTTGCCGGTCTTCTCAACCTTAAGGTCCCCAATCCTGCAGAGGTCCAGATGAAGTCGTCTGCCTTGCCCAAAATGCTGTTGGCTCTGACCCAGTCGGTCCTGGAGCCACCTGAGTCCATTTCCCCTGGTGTGGTTCCTCCTCCGAGCTATGCCGGGCTTTCGAAGCTGGAGTGTTTAGTACCACTAGTTGTGGAACCCTCGGTTCCAGGCCCCCTCGAGGCTGTCTCGGAGCCGAGCTCTGCTCAGACACCTTCGGTGCCGTCTGTAGTGTCTAGGAGCCAAAGATCACTGGTCGGCCCTGACGGGGACACTTGGATCCGAACCACTTTGGTTCCGAGTCTCCATCTCGGTGCATCGGCTAGAGTGAGCTCGGATCCTACATCTATCTGGGAGCTGATGGCTCTGTCTCCTCGGAGCCGAGGAGGTCTTCAGAGCCAGAGAGGTCTGTCTTCTAGATGATGAGTGTGCTGTCTCGCTCATCAGCTCCACTCAAGGGTACTGACACTCTTCACCCTCGGGCACCGACCTCCGTCTCAGCACCTACTCTCTCTCTCGACAGCAGAGACCTGCAGCCTCAGCAGCCCCCAGTTGGTGGCCCCCCAGTCTTCCGAAACCTTCCCAGAATATCCTTCTGAGGAGCCCCCTCGGAAGAGGACATGCAAGAGGAAGCATGTAGATCCCCAGGATGAGTCTCTTACCTCCGACACTGACCTTGAGGAGTCAGAAGAGTCCCCCAAGTCATCCTCTGATGATGTCTCCTTTGTAAACATCTTGGAGATGCTTAAGCAGAGGGACGGCTGGCCCACTGTTACCCCTTCTGATGAGGAGTCTGTGTACCTGAAGGCTTTCGGGTCTCAACCTTCAGCCTCTTGGGTGTCTCCACCTTTTAATGAACTGTTAGATGTTGTTAGTCAGAAGGTGTGGGAGACTCTTGATGTTGTGGAGCCAGTTCCCAGGAGATCCAGTAAATTTCTTTCTGCTCCCAAAGAGAAGGAATTCTTATCCAAGGGTGTGCCGGTAGATGCCATGGTGGTGGCGGCGGCCACTAAGAAGGAACTAGCAAAGACTTCTTCATCTGTCCATCTGCCGAACAAGGAGTCTTGAACAATGGATAAATACGGGAAGCATATATTTTCATCAATGGCATTCACACTCCGATCATTGAACTATCTAACACATTTTACGAGGCTTCAAAGAGATCTCCTTAAGGAGTTGGGAGATACTCTACAAGGTACATCTACTGAAGGAGTCCCAGATAAGGTGTCTGCTGAGTTGTCCACCTTAAATTCCATTAACTCCTCCATGAAGCTGATTTCTTATGCAGCCAATGGAGCGAGCAGGGCACCGGGTTCAGGAGTTTCCCTTAGGAAACACACCTGGATGCACTTGTGTAATTTTGCGGATCCATTCAAGTCTACCTTTACCAACGCCCCATTTGGCAGTTCTTCGTTGTTTGGATCTAAGGTAAAAGACACACTCACTAGGTGTGAGCAAGAAGGGAAAATGCTGTCTGCCGTGGGAGTACGTTTTACCATCGCTCCTAGACCATATCCCAAGGGTCAGAGAGGTGGTAAGATGTGGTTCAAGAAGTCCCAGAGATTTTTCCTGGATGCACAGGTTGACTCCTCCTTAAGAGGCAGAGGAGGAGGAGAAAATGGTAGACGTCACCTTAGAGGCAGGGGTGGCCCGCAAAACTAGGGAGGCCATGATTCGTTTCGTGGTCATCCCTATCAGCACTCCTGATGTGGGGCCCAGCTGTGCTTCTCTGGAGCCAGTCGGGGGTCGCATTTCTTTGTATCCAGAAGCCTGGCTAAGCATCACCTGAGACAAATGGGTACAAAGAATTATCACCAGAGGTTACTCCATACCCTTTTTTCTGCCACCTCACATTCCCAAGAAGATCCCGGATGTTCCACCCAATCACAGGGATCAATCAACTGTAGAGGTGAAAATGTTGCTCGCAAGCAGAGTCATCCAAACCGTCCCCGCAGACCAGGTAGAATTCGGAACTTACTCCAGATTCTATTTAGTGCCAAAATGTACAGGGGACTGGAGGCCCATCTTGAACCTCAGCAAACTAAACGAATCCGTAAAAAAGGACAAGTTCCGGATGGTGACACTGCAGTCTATACTCCCTCTGTTAGGGAAAGCCACTTAGATGTGCTCAGTAGACCTCCAAGATGCGTACTACCATATAAAAATGGACAGAGTGTCGAGCCACTTACACTTCCGGCTGGGAGACAGTCACTACCAGTTTTGTGCTATGCCCTTTGGTCTCACTACAGCCCCCAGGATGTTCACTAAATGTATGGCAGTAGTGACAGCTCACCTGAGACGTCTAGGATTGCAAATGTTTCCATACCTGGACGACTGGCTCCTGACCGTCCCCACCAGGCATCTACTCCTTCAAAACAGAGACTCCACGATCCAACTTTGTGCCCAGTTGGGGATTACTATAAATTTGGAAAAGTCTGCCTTATCGCCCTCTCAATTTGTGACTTTTATAGGTGCAGAAATAGACACAGTTGCCATGTTAGCTCGTCTTCCTGCAGAAAGAGCACAGAACCAAATACAAGTTTTCCATTTACGTCCTCTTCAAAAAGTCAAGGCAAAGACAGTGCTGAATTTTTAGGGACCATGGCCTCCACCATAATGCTAGTCCCTCTGGCCAGATTACATATGCAAATTCTTCAATGGCTTCTATTGTCCTAGTGGTCCTTTCGACAACTGCCTCTATCCCACCACATCATCTTAATAGAGTCTTGCAAAAAGGACCTCTGTTGGTGGATCCTAACAGACCAACTAATGACAGGCACTCCAGTCCTTCCTCGCCTACCCATTGCTACTGTGACCACGGAAGCCTCACAGATAGGGTGGGGGGGCATTATCTAGGCAGGACTGTCCAAGGCACATGGCAAGATCACAAGGCTCACCTGCATATCAGTGTCCTAGAGATGAGGCCGGTGCTTCTAGCATTGCAAGCACTTCACGACCTTTCTCTTGGGACGATAGCAATCCTATCAGACAGCATGTCTGTGGTATGGTATCTCAACAAGCAAGGTGGGACCAGATCTTACCCCCTTTGTCGGGAGGTTGTTCGTATTTGGAAGTGGGCAATATCTTCCCAGCGCTTTCTAGTGGCAACGCACATCCCATGGACAATCAACGTGATAGCCGATAAACCCAGCCGGGCAATCCTGATGCCTCATGAGTGGTCTCTGAAGCTGGAAATAGCGGAACAGATTTTCCGCAAATGGAGATGGCCTTGCGATCTTTTCGCCAGTCCGATCAACTCCAAATGCAGCAGCTACTTTTCCCTATCCCCCTGGGGAGTCACCGTGAGACGCACTTGTCCACGATTGGCCTCTGGATCTCCTTTATGCCTTCCCTTTCCTCTCATATCCAAGGTGATTCAGAAAGCGAAGCTGTTTGGAAGCAAATTGATTCTCATCACTCCTTACTGACCTCATCAGATTTGGTTCCCCTTTCTCAGGCCTCATCTACTAAACTACCCATGGACTCTGAACCCAGCGCCAGACCTCTTGACACACGTCAGTCTCTGTTCACCCCAGCCTCCACACCCTCAACTTGACAGCGTGGCTGCTCCAATTCCATCCCTAGTCAGGCTTCATGATCTTTTACGTGCTGTGACCCACATTCTCACATCTTCACATAAACCTTCCACTAGAAAGTTATACACTAGCAAATGGAAAAGGTTTTCTATCTGGGCTGAAGAAAGGAATGTTGATCCTTACACCGCATCCATCCCAGTGGTTTTAGAATTTTTGTCTGAACTTTTCCACCAGGGATCTGCTGCTGCCACAATTAGGGTTCAGTTGGCAGTGATATCTAATTTTCATTTGGGTCAACATGAGTCTAACCTGATGTCACACAGATTGTGTAAAATCTTCCTTAAAGGTGCTACTTTGCTGAGACCTCCTTTTCAGGAACCGGTAGCTTCCTGGGATCTAAACTTCTTTCTGTCCAAAATAACTTTTCTACCCTTTGAAGCTGCTCATTCGTATCCACTGAAGTTTCTGTCTTGGAAGACTTTGTGTCTAGTAGCCATCACATCTGCTAGACGAGTATCAGAGTTACAAGCATTGTCTATCAAGCCCCCTTATTTGATTTTCCACAAAGATCTCTTCACACAAATCCATCCTTTATCGCTAAAGTTTTCTCTCATAATAACTTGAACCAAACTATAGAGCTGCTGGTGTTTTTCCCTAACCATTCCAATGCAGCAGAATACAAATTTCATCAGTTGAATGTTCACAGACCATTATGGTTGTATCTTCACAGAACTAAGGAACTCAGGAAGTCAGACCAATTGTTCGTATCATTCTCCAGTTCCAGACTAGGTCTCCCAGTCTCCATGTGACCCTTTTGAATTGGATTTCGAGCTGTATTTCCTTCATTTATTCTTCCAATGGAAAGCCTTTACCGTTCAAGATTAAAGCTCATTGTACACGATCCCACTCTACATCTGCAGCCTTCCAAGCCAGAGCTACAATTGACAATATTTTTGCAGCAGCAACCTGGGCTTCCTCTCATACCTTTATTACTCATTACAAATTGGACCTGACCTCTAGGGGTAGAGCCTCCTTTGGTTCCACGATACTCAGGAGTTTTTCTGTGAGCCACCCAGGAATAAGGTGCTAGGGACGCTGTCCCATATGTAAAGAATGAAGGCGAGCTAGGACTACAGAACATAAAGAAGTTATGTACTCACCATAACATTCCATGTTTGTAGTCCATCTCGCATGGACCCACCCACTTACCACTGTCCTGGTAGGATCTGGAGACAGGATAACTTTTCCATAATAAGGTGGAGACCTTTCGTTATTGTTGTTCTTTCGGGATAGCGTAGTTCTGTCTTTCTATAGCTTAGCAGCAAACAAAATCTGAGGATTGTACTGGTGCACTGTGGGATACCTACCTAGCCACGAGCCAAGTAGAAGACTTTGAACTTTGTAATAGGCCGAGTCGGAGCCGAGGATCGGCTCCAAGCCCATATGTAAGAATGAAGGGCGAGATGGACTACAAACATGGAAAGTTATGGTGAGTACATAACTTCTTTTTATGACCTCTTGCAAATTGACTCCCCTGCTCCTTCAGCCTATCTCCCTGTCTTGCCAGCCTTTCAAGATGCTTCCCTTGCTGCATCTAAACATCCTGATTCTCAAACCCCTGTACCCAAGAAGCCAGACAGGTTCTATAAGGTTCCTGAGGACAGCAGCTACTTGTGTAAATGCTGTCTTGCAGACTTAGCTGAGATCTCCTTGTCTGCTGATAAAACTTCTAAATTACTGCCATCCACCAATCTTTTTCCCTCTGATAAAGACAGCAAGATGACGGAGAGAATGGGGAAAAAGGTATACACGACTTCCACTCTGGCCTTTGGGGCCATTAACTGTCAGACACACGTCCAAGTATGTTTCAGCTCTCCTGTCACAAGCATCCAAATTGCTGTCAGATCTCCCAGACTGTGCAGCAAAAACCCAACTCTCTCCTCTTTTGGGGATTTCTTCCCAGATGTAACTAGACATTTCATTAAATGCAGCTGTGATGCAGCAGAGGTGTCTGCAAGATCAGCTGCATCTGGTTCTGTCCTCAGGAGATTTTCCTGGCTGAGATTATAGCCTTTGCCTGAGAACTTCAAAGTAAAGATCGTGGCTGCACTTTTGGACAGTCCTGCCTTGTTTGGTTCCAGTGCTGCAGCCCTTTTCAGAACCCTTCAAGAGAAAGGGAAAGAACTTCAGGAGCTTAAACATATCGTTGTCTCTCCTGTTCCTAAATGTCATAGGAACTACCCCTCCAGAGCAAATTTTGCAAGAAGTTAAACTTGTACTCCTTCCAAACAATACAAGAAGATTAAACGCAGGAAGATGCCTCCTAGGTCCCAGTCTTCCTGTGCTCAGAAGACCCCCTTTCCAGACAAGCCAGGTAGTCTGTGACTGTCTGGCAACACTTTCAGAAATTCCCCCTTCCCAGCACCTTTCTCATTTCCTCTCAAATTGAACAAGCATTACTACAGGCAATTGGGTCTTGTCTGTTGTTCAAAAGGGTTGTTACATGATTTGGATAACCATTACACCTTTCATGGAAATACCACAACCACCTTTTCCTTCAAGTCATTCAAGACTTGAAAGCACAAGAAACCATTCAGGAGGTTCCTGCTTCAGAAAGAGGAAAAGGGTTCTATTCCAGAATATTTCAGGTTCCCAGGAAATATGGTCCTTGGAGACCAATTTTAGACTTGTCCCAACTCAGTCTATTCCTTCATGTATCCTCCTTCAGGATGCTCACCTTGCAAATTATTTTCCCACTGCTGCTACCTCAAGCTTAAATGACCTCCTTGGACATAAAGGATACTTAACTCCACGTTTCCATCCACTATCTCTACAGGGAATTCTTAAGTTCTTCTGGTGATTCCTTTCATTTTCAGTTCTGTGCTTTGCCCTTTGGACTCTCTATGGCTCCAAGGGTATTCACAAAGTGCTTGGCTCCTGTCATTGTCTTTTGCTGTCTCCAAGGTATTCTAATATACCTTTACCTGGATGACCTGCTAATTCAAACAGAACGCCTAGTCACCTTGCAACAGAGCCTTCAAACCACCATCTCCATACTCCTTAGCCTGGGTTACAGAATTAGGACAGACCTTATGGCCTTTCTACCCCTACAAAAGATGCAGTCTCTGTAGACTTACTTCCTACAGTTGATTCCACTTCCCTCTCTGACTGCCAGGGAATTCCTCAGGATGCTTGAGTTCATGGCTTCGGTTATATCAATGCTTCCCCTAGCCAGACTTCACATGCGGAAATTCCAGTGGTATTTGAAAACTCTCTGGTCACAGCATGCTCATCCTCTAGAATTTGTTTTCCATGCCTGAAGAAAGAATTGCTTTAGTAGATTCAGCAAATCTCCCAGAGTCCAGGACTCCCTTGCAGCCACTACCTCCAGTTCAAGAAATGTTCACAGATGCTTCAGATCTGGGGTGGGAGCAACTCTGGGAAACATAAAAGTACAAGGTCTTTGGTCTCCCTCAATAAGGAAGCAGCACATCAATGTCAAAGAAATGAGGGCTCTGATCGTGGCCCTTCAAGCCTTCAGATCTCTTCTTCCAGGTCCTTTGAAACTGTTTACAGACAACACCACAGTTATCTGGTATGGGAACAAGCAGGGGTGAACAAAATCTTATCTACTTTGTAAGTTAGCAGTCAAAGCCTGGGAGATTGCTCTGCAAGCAAAGGTAACTTTGACAGATGTTTACACTCCATCAGCTCAAAAGGTTCAGGCAGACACTCTGAGCATATCTATGACACAGGTCCATGAGTGGATGATCCGCAGGGATGTATTTCTGAACATTCTCCACCAGTGGGATATGCCTCAAATAGACCTCTTTGCCTCCTCTGTGAACAGATAACGTCCAAAAGTCTGTGCCATAGTACCTCACCCTCTGATCTAGAAGGTGGATACCCTATCATTCTCATGGAAGTGGATGTTTTGTTATGCATTCCCCACCTTCCCTCTAATTCAGAAGGTCCCCTTGAAGATTCAGAAGAACAAACCAAAGATGATGTTGGTGACCCCCTTTTGACCAAGACAGCATTGGTTCCCTCTTCTTCTGCATTTAGCCAAAGGCAATCATCACAACTTACCTCACAGGGTTGATCTACTCACACAAGAAAGGGGATCTCTCATTCATCCACATTTATCAACACTGAACCTGACTTTGTGGGTGTTAGGCTTCTGATCCCTTTTAGACACCTATTTTCTGAGGATGTACTTGTCATGCAGGAGTCCAGGAAACCTATTACAAGGAGATCCTACTTATTCAAATGGAAGAGGTTCTCCATCTGGTGTCTTAATAAGAGGCTAGATCAATTTTCCATGGATATTCTTCTAGTCTTTCTTACTTGTGTGAATTGCTCAAGAATGGATTGGTGTATTCCTCAGTTAAAGCCCATCTGTCAGCCATTTCTGCATGTCTGCCTTTGTCTCCTCCCTTAGATTCTAGATTAGAGGTCATACTTTTCTTAAAAGGTGTCCTCATCATTAGGCCTGCAAGAAAACCTGTTCTGCCTCCTTGGAACCTAAATTTTATGTTGGAAAAACTTACCCTAGCACCATTTGAACCTGCTGCTGCTTCTTCCCTAAAATTTTGTACTTGGAAGCCTGTTTTACTGGTAGCCATTATTTCTACTAGACGAGTTTCAGAACTCCAAGCTTTAATGGCCTCTCACCCTTTTCTGATTTTTCAAAAGGATAGGGTATCCCTTCATGCCAATCCTTCCTTCATGCCTAAAGTGGTTAATGATTTGTCCCTTAATCAATACATTCATTTGCCCACATTTTTCCCATCACCTCAAAACTCCAGTGAGAGGCTGCTACACATAATAGATGTACACAGACAATTCAGATTTTATCTGGACAAAACTAAATCCATTAGGAAATCTGAGCAATTTATTTCCTTTCACCCCAGGGTGCTGGGAAAACCTTTTTCTAAATAGACTTTTTCTACTTGGATCTCTAAGGCTTTTACCTTTTGTTATCTCTATCGGGGGAAAACTCTGTCTTCCTCTGTTAAAGCACATTCAGTTAGAGCTGTGGTTTCATTTGGAGCCTTCTTTAAAGGACTGGAGACTGTTTCCATCCTAGAGGCAGCTACTTGGCCCTTTGTCCATACCTATGCAAAACACTACAAACTAGATTCCATTTCCAGATCCAGAGGAGGATTTGTTAGAGCAATTCTGCATGGCTTTGTGGAGACTTTTTGTGCTCCTACACCCCCCATATCACTCATGAGCTTTGGCAGTCTCCCTCATGTTATGAATACTGCAGCATAGGAATAGAAGGACATAGAATAGTTGTGCAAAATCTTACCATAACCATAGACGTCCTTCTCTTCCATGTTGCAGTATTCTATTCCTCCCTCATTCCTCCTTGGTTCATGCTCTTTCCTGTATTTTACCTGGGGATTTTCTTTGCCTGTTATTCTTGGGCTGATGTTCTGACTGGGGCATTCACTTCTGAGGATAGTACATGCAGATATCACTTTTATGGCCGATGCTCAGCTGTACTATGTGCAGTGTCGCACGTATATTGCAATAGCTTAAGTCTTTGGTATACTGGCCGGATGTTTGGGTCGCCTAGGTGGAATGTCCCCCATGTTATGAATACTGTAACATGAAAGAGAAGGACATCTACGTTTATGGTAAGATTTTACAAAACTATTCTTTTTCTTGGTACTAATAAACAGTTTGACATTTTGCAGTGCTTTTAGAACTTGGATTGAAGGTTGGTTTGAAGGTCATTAAAAGATCTGTTAGATTCAGGCTGAATTAATAGGAATTATGTGGTTTTGTAGCTGATCGTCCTGTTAATACTGAATTGATAAGGAAATCTCAAATGGGGACAAAGAGAGCCTTGTGCATTTAGGCACTCCATATCTATATTTAGAGGTATTCGTTGCGAAAATCTGATATTTTGCATTGAACCCTATTTTCATTGGGAGTGCTGTTTTGAGGCTCTGTTTAGTATGCTGAACACAAAAAACACAGTAACATCCTAGAATACTTCTTTAATGAGTTGCTATTAGTTTAGAAGTAAACACCATATTCATTTCACCAGAAAAAAATATTTTTGCAAACATGTTGTAGCTATAGTGCAGTGCTTTCAAATGGCTAAAGCTGTGGGAGTCAAATTCAGAGGTGTGCTGCACTGCAATTGCTAAGGTTGGAAAAGCATTCTTATGTTTGTGTTGTGATGGAGCTTCCTGTCATTGTTGCCTGAAAGTTTTGTAAGGAAATTACAAAGGGGAACGAGATATTGCCCTTTAAAAGTAGGCTGCAGTGGCTTTAATTCATGAGCTTTTACTGACAGTCTGAAATTTTGAATTATATCCTGTTTTCATTGCAGGTTCTATACCAAATACAGTACTGTCCTAGAACATATCTTTACATCAGAAGAAAACGTCCTATTTATTTTGAGTGAAGATGTTGTGTCTGACTGGATTTATGACTCCCACCAGTTTAGACGCATATGCAGTAAATATTACATGAAGATAAAGTTGTCTGTGTGTCTTTACAGCTGGAATAACCAATTAATTGTTCTTTATAGCTGACGGTCATGATATATTTTTTTAAGAAATGTGGTCCTTTATGGCTCTGTACCACCAGTAATCTTTATAGCCACTTTTGTGGTCTGTTTTTGCATTTGGTTCACAGAAATGTATTTTGCATTTTTTCATGCTGACAAATCCAGTATGCATCTTGAGTCATATATTTGGTTTGCAGTTATGGAACACAGTAATACTATTTCCTTGGGAAAAAGTAATATTATATGTAATGTTTATTTGTTATAGCAAAGCAAGTATATTTTATGTCTTCAGATAGAAATCACATATCTGAGACTCTGTTGTCTACTTTCTAAAAAAAAAATCATAGTAGGTTGTGGGGAAGTACAGGATGAAACTGTAAGACTGCTCTTCTTCATGAGGTCCAAACTTTTCTCTTCATTTGAGAAGATATGCCTTATAGTATTGGTATGGGTATGATACTGTGTTTGCAGCATCTATGGCTGCAGCTTTGGTGTTTGTATTAAGAAGGAGGTCCCGGTAGAGGATCCAGTCCTTATTTGAGGATGTAAAAGTGCAACTTCTTAATGAGCCATCACATGCGGAACTGCTCTTTAGACTTCAAGCATACAGTTTGCTCAAACTATCGGATGATAATGGAGAGACCGTAGAATCTATCAGGCACATGTTCTGTCCTCCTCTTTACAAGCATTATTGAAGTTATCCTTTTAAGCAAGGTCCTTCTCACCAGCAGCAGAACAAGAATAAACAATTTAGAGTTAAGATAGAGTTAAGATAGCCTGTCAGAAGTGGAGATAGAAGCATGAAGAATGAAAGAGGCAGGGGTTCCTTAGGATGCTGCACCCAACAGGGAGCAACTGTGTATATTGCAACCTATTTACTCTCCCTCCTCAAAATTTCCATCCCAACTGTTCCCTTCCCGTAGAACTACAAGGGAGGGGGCTGTTTGGCTTCCTGATCCAAATATTGGCACATTATAACAAGAAATGAAAACTGTATAACATCACAAAACTGAGAAAAAAGTTATCTCTTATGTGTTAAAGAGCCAAAAAAAAATAGTGGTACCAATTCTTGTAGGGGTGCTGTCTAAGGGTACTATAACAAAGGTTCCACAAATCAAGAAGGAAAAATATTTCATTTTTTGTTCTAGGGAAGGGACCATCCATAGAGACCAATCTCTGACTTGTCAAAGGTAAACAAGTTCCAGAAATGTACTGAAATTCAAAATGCTAATTCTGCAGGCACTTATTCCCTGGCTAAGCCCTCAGTGTGCTTACTATTATACTGAAAGATCCTTATCTGTATATGTCTAGTTTCAAAGGGCACAGAAGGTTCTTGAGCTTTGAGGTGGTGGGATCTTATCAGTCTTCTTCTTCTTCTCTCTTTTTTTAAAAACAAGAGATATCTTTATTGAATTATCACCTATGACATAGGCAGTCATACATTTATATATCATATATAATCTTCTGTACAGTCATGGTCAATTAAACATTACATAGCTCATTCAGTTCCACCCTTCTCTTAAACCTAATTCCTCCAAAACATTATTCTGCATGTATTATTCCCACAATTCCCAATTTTTTCTATGTAATTTGCCTCTACCCTTTTCTAAAGGTCACACTTTCAGTTCTTTTATCTTTGTTACTGTATTCACAACTTCTAGTATAGTTGGTTGGTTTTGACTTTGATTTCCATTTTCTAGTAATTGCTTTTTTGGCAGCCACCAGAATTAAACTCAGCAAGGCCACTACTATTTCTAGGCAGTTTTGAGTCTGCATCGCAGCTCAAAAAATGATTTCCTTGGTTATACCAATTTCCTTACCCAGTATTTCTGATAGAGTAGTCAGCAGTGAATTTTTTAAGTCTGCCAAGTCATTACATGCCCAGAAAATGTGTTTCCAATTGCTTCTGTTTTCCCCATCACACCTCCAACATTTGGAAGCTCCTACCTAAGGAAAAATTCTTTGGAGTCATATTTTTGGTTACAAACATTACATGTCACATATAATATTCTAAACAGAACACTACATAGCTCATTCAGCTCTTCCCTTCCATTAAACGTCATTCCTCCTCCAAAACATTATTCTTCATGTATTGTGACCACAATTGTCATTTTTCTATGTAATTTGCTCCTACCTTTTTCTAAAGATCCCACATACCGTTCGTCTGTCTTTACTATATTTACTACTTCTAATATAGTCTGTTTAGACTTTGATTTCCATTTTTTAATAATTGCTTTTTTGGCAGTAGCCAGAATTAAACTTGGCATGGCTTTGCTGTGTCTTGGCATTTCCAATTCTAGATCACAGCTCAAAAAGTAATTTCCTTAGTTACCCCAGTTTGCTCACCTAGTGTTTCTGACAGAGTAGTCTGCAGAGAACTTTTAAAGTCTACCAACTCATTGCGCTCCCAGTTACCTCTTTCTTCCCGATCACACCTCCAGTATTTGCAGTCTACCCGGGGAAAATTCTTTGGAGTCTGCTTGGGGTATATAATATGCATATGTAAACACTTCCAAGCAAAAATTCTAAATCTTTTAGACTTTGTTGCATATTTTGGAGCCATACATATATCCCCATTGTTTCTTTGTGAATTGCTTATCCATTCTCTCTTCCCAGTCTTTTCTAACCACCTCTGTTTGATTCCTATATTTATCATGCATTATTTTATATGCTGTACTAATTATCCCTTTTTTAATGTTGGCTTCTGTTCTAGATTCTACCAAAAACTGTACTAGTGCTGGTTTTTCACTTAGGATCTCCTTGTTTCTTTCTCATTGCCTATGGTTTGATATCGGTCCTTGATGAGGAAGGCAATTTCTAGCCTGCAGTCCAAAGTATGCATTCTTTCTTTAATCACCTTTATTAAATTATCATTTAAGATTTAGGCAAACATACATTAACTGAAAATAAACCATTTTAACATTTTCCATTTAAATACAATATACATCACATACATTTTCTTTGCTACCATCGTAAGTCCAACATTACAAAAATGCTGAATTCCTGTCTTCCATTAAACCTCACACCTCCTTCTTCTGTGTAGTTTGTTACTTTACTTTTCTAAAGATTTCTCTTCTATTTTTATCTCTTTTATAATATTTAATACCTCGAATACAGCTGTTATCTCCCAGGAGTTCAAAAAAGGTTATTAGATCAGATGAACATGGGGCAGACTTAGGAACAGTTTCCCCACATGGATGATTATCCACACTATTGGCAGTCTAACAGGAGCAAGGGGAGGAAACGGAGGGGTCGTTATTAAGCATCAATTCTTTTTTGGATGTTCCCCCTACCTTTTTAGATTTTATAGATTACACTGCCATGCCATTACATACACGCCTACATGCTCTGCCTCCTTTTGATGAGTTGAGTACTGGTTTTGGTGCGGTTGTTACCAACAGTGATGACCTAGTTTTGTCAACATCTAATATTATTTTTGAACAAAATGGATTCAGTATTTATAATTACAGTGGGATTAGTATTACTAATGAATTATTTAAAATCTTCTCCAGAGGTTTTATTTTTGTCCTGACTATGGTCTTTGATTTAGTTAACACCATCTCTGATGTTCAACTATTTTCAAAGAAAATTAATTTCTCCTTGAATATGCCGAACATCTCTTCTTCTGCAAACCACTTGTATAGGAAAAGTACTTTTAATCCTCCTGTGATACCAGCACTAACAATGTTTGAGGTTGTATGAGGAGGATCTTAGAAGTTTGAACAGTAATAGAAGGATGTTATCTTTTTACAATTTAACTCGGGATGAGCACAACCTAATATACCAGTTGTCCATTAACCCACACATTTGTATCATGAAGCCGGATAAGGAAGATGGGGTAGTAGTTTTGGACAATACTATTTATATATCTAATATGCACCAATATTTACTTGATTCAGAATTTTTGAGACTGTCACCAAGAATCAAATAAATATAGCTTACCACAAAATAGATTTGGATTTAGACTATTTATGGGTAATGCATTCGATTTGGAGACACTGAAATATTTGAAAGTATCCAATCCAATAATTCTCAAAACGCATAAGGCTGTATTAGACCCCCCCCCTCAGTGCAACAGTGGCCACTTCCAAATCCAAGACTGAGTCCTTAGCAAAATGTATAGATTTTAAACTAGAAAAAAAAAATTTATGACAACCCTCATTTTCTCAGGGAGTTATGGGACTGCCTGAGGAAAATTGGGAGAGTTAACTTTGAGTAAGACATTTTGTTTGCTACAGTAGATATTAAAGATCTATTTTCAGTTATTCCCCATGACGTAGGGATGGAATGGTCACGACATGCTTTGTATGATGGATCAGATCTCAGTAATTTAAAGATCTGTATCCTTGTTGAATTTATGGAAATAGTTCTCACTAACAGTTGTTTATTTTGAGAATGAATTATTTAAGCAAATAAAAGGAGTGGCCATGGGTGCATCTTCCGCCCCTGTTTTTGCAAACATAGTGTTATGATTTTGGGAACAGCAATATGTTATACCTTCTTCATATAGTGGTGAGCTTTATTTATATTTAAGATTTCTGGATGATATTCTGATTTTTTGGAGAGGTTCAGATAATAGCTTGAATTATTTTTTTAGATGCATGAATACCACCACCTCCTTTTTAAAATTCACTTTTACTATTAATGTTTCAGAGAGTGACTGTTTAGTCATTTATATTTACAAAGATATACAAAAATGTAGGTTTGAATCCAATATCTTCTGTAAATCCACTTTCTCTAATTGTTATTTGCATTTTACTAGTCAACATCCTTTTTGGCAAAAGAGGAACCTTATAAAGGGCCAATTTGTAAGACTTGGTTGAATGGTTTTCAGAAGACACTTGTGTTTTTGGAGAGTCTGAAAAACTCAGAATAATGTTTTTGGATAAGGGTTATCCCTGCGACCTAGTTAACACTATTATGGGTAAAGTTGTACAAGAGAGAAATACTAGACATCTTAAAAGACAACACAGGGATGTCTTTGATTGAAAAAAGGCCGGATGAGGCTTTTGATAAGGCCCTTATTATAACATGCAACAGTCAAAGTTCAGATATTAGGCATTTCATTACAAAAACTGGAATTTGGTGAAGGAATTATTTGGCAATGACGTCGGTTTTCCATCTGCATTGAAATATGAACATTAAAAACATTGTAGAAAGACCATGTAGAGAATGTAGATCACATGGAATGCTTAAATGTGGCAGTTGTGCACAATGTAGATACATCTACTACAGTAGAAATATATCTATAACAACACACCCTAGAATTATTAGTAACAATTATAAATGTAATTGTAAGACTACAGGAGTAGAGTATATTGCTTTGTGCTCATCATGTGACATTTTCTACATGGGTAAAACTGAGAGACAATTAATAATGAGGATTTATGAACATTACTGTGCAATTAAGAAGAGGGATGTAAGCAATGCACTTTTTAAACACTGTGTGGACTGTTTGCATTTTAAAAGGTTTTTATTTTTATGTGTTAGAAAAAATCCAGATGCCTACTCATGTAGTTCATCGTGGGGCTATAATTAAAACTAAGGAGTGGCAATGGCAAGTCAAGTTAAATGCCACTTCTCTACCAGGATTAAATGACAAAATAACATTAAATGGACTATTGTTATTAAAATCTATGGATATATAACCTGTTTTGTGCCAAGCAGGTGCTTTACCTTTATACTTATATGATATTCATTTACAATGCGTGTGTATCTATAGATATATATATATATATATATATATATATATATATATATATATATATATATATGCCCACACACACCCACACATATTTTTATTAACAGATTTTATATTTAAGATGCTCACATGTTGAGATATATATGTTTAAGTATATTTTCTATACTTTTAACCTGTTTTTCTAGTTAGGTTAGGTAGTTCCATGAGGGACTTTAATTGTCTTATTAATGTAATTAAAATGGATTGTTTCCTGGATGTTTAACATCACATGTAACATCAGATGTTATTCGTGTTTCACTGTTGCAGTCATCACACTTGGTTATCTGCCTGCAGGTATCCCTCAGTCGGCCCGAATACCAGTGTCTTAGTATTTCTGCGTCAGATGCTGTCGCTTCTTCCATGACGTCAGGTCGTCAGGGGTATAAAAACTGACAGCCAACGCCATTACATCAGTACTTTCTTGCCGAGGAGGAGCCCGAAGCAGAAGCAGTTCACAAGTGCCGGTCAGCCGCTACCTGAAATTTTCGTTTTTCGAGTTGATAATCCTGAAGTCTTCTAAAGCTAAGTACCCTGTTGGAGATCCTTTTTTCTTGCTCTAATCGATGTCAGAAAAAAGTTAACAATTGTCTTGCCTGTAGAAAGCAAATACCTCACAGAGATTTTCATTCTTACTGCTTCACCTGTTTAGGCCCAGAATCACGATGTCCCTCGCTGTCAGTTTTGTGACTTGTTTAACGCCCGAACCATTCATCTATGGGCTATTTTTGTTGCTAAATTCTTTTGCTCTCTATCTCCGTATTCCAAAATGGCTTTGGTAAGCTATCTACCGATCTTCCGAAAAAACATAAGGATAAAACAGAGATAGACCGCATAGGTCCGAAACTGCCGACGACACTTCCGTTAAGCTAGTCGTCAGTCCGCCGGTACTCCGTGAGGCGCCTTTGCAGCCCCTGATGCCCGCTTCTATAGATTCGCAGGCCCTTACTGAGACCCATTCAGAGTCTGGTATGCCATGAGATGCTTCTTCGACTGTGGAACCAGCAGATGCCTCTACCTTGGATGGGTCCAAAGCCGCTGCGCAGGCACCGGCTTCTGAGGGTGTTTTCTGACCTACCGATGTTCAAATCAAACTGACGACTTCTTTTTTACCCAAAGCTACCGTGTTTCATAGGCCCAGAGTACGCACTACACCTAGAAAACTGACGACCAAAGTGCATGCTGAGGCCCCCATGCCACAAAAACAAATGCATAGAATGGCTGAAGACCTTATAACGCTAATTAGGGGAAGCCAGCCTTCCCCTGCTAAGAGACAAATAATTCAGTTGCCTTCAGATTCTATAGACCAGGAGTCTTATGACTCTCACCTTTCTGATTATCAGGACATGCCCTTATCAGCCTATGAGGATTCAGATGCAGAAAAATCCATTCCCTCTGCCTCCCCTCCAGAGGATTTCTCTTTTGGTGAAACCTTGCATACTTTGAGAGCATTTCCATTGGGAATCCCAAGACTATCCTCAGTCCAAAAAGAGACTCGGAGAATTTTTAGAGCTACCTCAGCACAGGCCTTTAGCTAGTCCCCCTGTCCTGGATATTGTGGATGATGTTTTCATGGAATCCAGTCTTAGTCCAGACACCTTATCAAAGGCCCCTAGGAACCTGACAGGTACTACCGAGTAACTGATTCCCACAAGTTTCTTTTCAAGAATCCTACCAGAGATCATTTCCCAGAGACCTAAAGGTATTGAGGCTACTACAGCCAAAAATCCTACCCCTTTGGACAGGGATTCCAGAGCTTTAGTCAGATGGGATAAAAAGGTATATACTTCTGCAACTCTTGCTATTAGGGCATTGAATTGCCAATTTCACATGCTGAAGTACCAGCAACATATTATGGAACTTGTTAAACAAAAACTGGTAACAATTTCCAGATTGTGCAGAAAATAAAGATTTGCAAGAGCGTATGCATTCTGCAGACCAAGTTAGTAAGCATAATTTGCAGTGTGGTTTTGATTCCCTAGAAGCATCTTGCAGGGCTGCAGTCACTGGCTCTGTACTGAGAAGACATGCTTGGCTGAAGGAGCATACCTTGCCAGATCATGTCAAATCCAAATTACTAGACACTTCTTTAAATAAGGACGTTTTGTTTGGCAGCACAGCTGAAGAAGTTCTTAAAAAGATGGAAGAAAATGCTAAATCTATGCAGACTGTTAGAGTTCTTACAAGTGCAGCCACCTCAATTCAGTAGGCATTACCCTTCAAAACACTGGTCCTTTCCAGCCCCCTCCAGGCCTTCCCAAACAAGACCCAGGGGAAACGGACCACCCAGACTACAGTCTCAGGGTATGCAGAGATCTAAGCAATGGAGTGCTGCCACCCCTAAAATAGGGAGTGGTAAGCCACTTCCCTATGGAAAAAGTTCACAATGATTTCTCAACTCTACTTCCCAGCTCTGCCCAATTGCTTGTGCCCCTAGGATGAAAAGTTTCCCTTCCTGCAAAAAAATGGATGTCCATCACTCAGGACCGAAGGGTCCTCAACATTGTATCCCAGAGGTACATATTTTATTTCCATTCACTGCCAACCTCAAGCGGGTTTCCAGACCTTCCTCCAAATAAGTGGGCAGTGGCTCAAAACCAAGTTCTTTCCCTGCTCAACATCAGAGCTATTCAGCCAGTTCCACTAGAACAAAGGGGTCAGGGTTTCTACTCCAGACTATTCCTGGTACCCAGGAAAGAGGGCTGTTGGCGCCCAATCCTGAATCTTTCAATTCTCAGCATCTTCTTGGTGGACCCAAAATTCAAGATGCTTACCTTGCAACAGCTTCTCCCTATGCTAGCCAAGGATGCCTGGTTAGTCACCCTAGACTTAAAAGAAGCTTATCTGCACATTCCCATCGGGGAATCATGCAGGAAATATCTACGTTTCATGACAGGATCTATGCATTATCAGTTCTCTGCACTTCCCTTTGGCTTATCTACTGCGCCCAAGGTATTTACAAATGCCTGGCTCCAGCCATTGCATACTGCAGGCAGAGAAATGTCCAGATTTACCCCTTACTTGGACGACTGCCTGATTCAGGCGGACAGTCAGGAATTGCTGCTTCAGCACCTGGCATTTGTAAAAAGCCTTCTCACTTCATTGGGGTACACCATCAATGAAAAGAAATCACAACTGGTGCCCAGTCAAAAGATTGTATTCCTGGGAACAAGCTTGGACACAACATCCCAGATGACATTTCTCACTTCAGAAAAACAGGTCTATCTGACAGACTACTTCAAGCAAATGGCCACCAAAACCCAGCTAACTGCAAGAAAAATACTGCAAGCCCTAGGGATCATGGCCTCATGCATTCTGCTAATTCCATATGCAAGACTGCATATGAGGAAACTTCAATGGAACTTAAAAAGTCTTTGGTGCCAACATTCTCAGGACCTGGAAACAGTCATTCCTATCATACCTTGTCTGAGAGCAGAGTTCCTTTGTTGGGCAGAAGCATGCAACCACAACAAAGGACCGCATTTTACTCTACCCCACGCCGCCCAAACCCTGACCACAGATGCATCAGACTATGCATGGGGGGGGCCCACATGGCTGGCAAATGCATTCAGGGCCACTGGATCCCAAGCCAAATTCTCTTGCACATCAAAAGGAAATGCTAGCTGTACAGAATTCTCTGACAGCTTTCAGATACCTAATCCTTCCAGGGCAACTGCTGATAAAAACAGACAACACCACAGTTATGTGGTACATAAACAAGCAGGGAGAACCCATTGTTACCCACTCTGCAGGTTAGCCATGATTCTGTGGAGCACAGCTTTGGACAACCAAGTCCATCTACAAGCTCAATTCCTGCTAGGCAAACAAAATTCACTAGCAGACGATTTAAGCAGAAATCTCCTTGACCCAAACAAGTGGAAATTAGAGTCCAGCACCTTCAACCTTCTGATCAGGGGGTGGGGGACCCCAGAGGTGGATCTCTTTGGTTCCCCCCACAACCACCAGTTAAGCAAATTCTGCACCAGGAATCCTCACAGCAGGGCCTGGAAGGTGGATGCCCTATTCTCTCAATGGGAAAACCTCTCAATCTATGCCTTTTCTCCTCTGACCCTTCTCTCAAGAGTACTACTCAAGATAAAAGAAGACAGGCCAAGAACAATTCTGATTGTCCTGAACTGGCCACGCCAGCACTGGTACTCACGCCTGCGTAGCCTGACAGCGGTGCCACCCTGGCACCTAGACTAGACCCCAACCCTGCTGTCACAGCAGGAGGGACATATTTTGCATCCACAATTGCAAACCTTAAATCTTGCAGCCTGGTTTATTCCTTGAATACTCCACCAGCTACCCTAAGTAAACAGGTGCTGGACGTCATTCTTGAAGCCAGAAGGACTAGTACTAGGAAATCCTATGCGGAAAAGTGGAAAAGATGTTTTTGGATTCATTCCAAAGGAAAGGACACAGCAGTGCCCTCCGTATCTCTAATCCTGGATTACCTAGCAGAGCTACTTCACAGAGGCCTGTCCTTCTCCTCCATTAAGATTCATGGCTCTGCCATTTCGGCTCATTACAATACTGAGCCACCTCTATTTTCTCACCCCCTCATCAAGCAGTTCCTGAAAGGGACCAACAACTTAAGGCCCCCAAGGAGAGCACCCACCCCTGCTTGGGACCTTAACTTTGTACTGGAAAAGCTCACGCTTCCTCCTTTTGAACCTGCTGCTTCAGCAGAGTTAAAATTCCTCTTTTGGAAAACAGCCTAGCTTCTAGCCATGACTTTAGCTAGAAGAGTGACTGAGTTACAGGCACTGATTGCTGTGGAACCCTTTATTATCTTCCATGCTGACAGGGTTTCCCTCAGGACTAACCCGTCCTTTATGCCTAAGGTGGTGTCCAGTGTGGCCCTAAACCAATCTTTCCACTTGCCAACCTTCGTCCCTAACCCTCAAAATAAAGGGGAAAGGATCCTGCACTGTTTGGACATGCACAGACAGCTCAGGTTCTACCTTGATGGGACTAAGCCTTTCAGAAAATCTGACCAGCTGCTAGTCAGCTTTGCAACAGGGCAGAGGGCAAGGCCATTTCTAAACAAACCATTTTCAAATGGATAGCACACTGCATTTATTTCTGCTACAAGCACCATGGAAAAACAACCCCTCAGGGGATCAGAACACATTCCACTAGGGCTACTTCTACCTCTACAGCATTTTTCAGGGGATCAGAACACATTCCACTAGGGCTACTTCTACCTCTACAGCATTTTTCAGGGGAGTCCCTACCAGGGACATTCTGGAAGCTGCAACCTGGAGTTCTATACACACCTTCACTGAGCATTACCACTTACCTGTCTTTTGTCTTTTCCAAATCCAGATCAGGATTTGCTACAGCAGTCTTGCAGGGCCTACTAGCCAGCCCTAACTCTTCTTGACTGCCTCCACCCTTCCTCAGCTTTGGGAATCAATCCAAGTGTGATGATTGCAACAGTGAAACACGAAAAACATAGTACAGTTGTGTACACTTACCATAAAATGTAGATGTTCGAGTGTATTCACTTTTGCAGTCCTGGTTTCCCTCCCTCCAGCCCCCTGGTTTTCTCTATCTTTCTATCTCTCCTCTCTATGGCTATTCCTAATGGTATTGGTATTTACTTTTTACTGGTGGTGGTTTCCACACCATATACTAGCTCTCTATTTGGTGGCTGCTGACATTTGGGGCAAGAAAAACTGATTTAATGGTGTCTGCTCTGTGTTTTTATACCCCTGATGACCTGATGTCATGGAAGAATCGACAGCATCTGATGGAGAAATACTAAGACTGGTATTCGGGCCAGCTGTGGGCTACCTGCAGGCAGATAACCCAAGTGTGATGACTGCAACGGTGAATACACTCGAATATCTACATTTATGGTAAGTGAACACAACTGTACTATTTTACTTTAAGACTGTTGTAGTAGGTTGTTTTATCTGAAGAAGTCTTGTAATCTCAGGATGAAAGCGCTAATCTAAGTATCATTGAATGTATTGACTCTTCTTGTGTTTGAACATCATATTTGTTTTGGTTGACAGCTGATGTAGACTTTGATTTCCATTTTCTAGTAATTGCTTTTTTGGTAGCTAACAGAATTGACCTAACAAGGCCTTGCTATGTCTAGGCAGTTCAGATCCTGTATCCCACCTCAAAAGAATAATGTCCTTACTTACAGCCATTTGCTCACCCAATATTTCTGATAGAGTACTCTACTGAGGATTTTTACAATCTGCTGACTCATTATAGGTTCATAGGTTCATACTAGGCTATCTGCCCGAGGGCATTTACAAGCCTAGCCCATCGTTTTGTGGCTTACGCCACCCCTTTAGTATGGGGAACTATACCCATTATTTTGCTGTGCCTCTGTCGAGCAGTGACACTGAGGTAATCCCTGGGGTATATCTGCGATCTCCCATCCATTGGTCAAGATTTCTCTTGAACAAGGCCAGCGGGGTGCTCTGCTTCACATGTACCGGGATTTTGTTCCACAGCATAGGGAGTCTTTGGGTGATGAATCTATCCCTGCAGCACGTCCTATTAATAGCCGTGTCGAGGTTTAAGTCTCCCACCCTTGTGGCTCTGATGGATCTAGATTTTTTGAGGTGAAGCATATTCATCAAATCTGGGTTTGACATGGCCTTGTATGTTAGGCAAAGGTCACCTCTGAGCAAGCGGTGGCGACTGAATAGAGCTGGAGTTCTTTCAGTCGGGCAGCATAGGACAGATTTTTGAGACCCTTTATCCTTTTGGTGAGGAACTTTTGTGGCCTCTCCAGCTGCTGCAAGTGTCGGGTCAGATACATCCCGAATGGGGCATTGTACTCAATCATTGGTCTGATGAGTGATGAGTAAAGGGAGACTATGACCTCCCTTGATCTAGATGAGAATCCCTTCATGATAAGGTGGGCAATGTAGAAGGTCTTCCTAACTACTTTAGCTACATGGGTGTCGAATGACAGACTACTATCAACCTGGGTCCCCAGGTCCCTGATAACTTCTTCTGTGCTCAGTGGATTGCCACCTATTTGGTAGCTAGGGGTAACCTTGTTTTTCCCAAAGGGTATGACTATGCATTTTTTGGCGTTTAACTTCAGGCCGTGGCACTGGCACCAGATATGCATTTCTGTGAGACCCTTCTGAAGGATATCTGTGTCAGATGTGTTTTCTACTATGGCCAGTTTGCAGTCATCTGCAAACTTTGTCAGCCATAACCCTCCTGTGTTTGCTTGTACTTCAGAAAAGTAGATGCCAAACAAGAGTGGGCCCAGGACTGAGCCCTGTGGGACACCACTTGTGACAGGCTTTGAGTCTGACATGGCGCCAGCAACTCTGACCCTGTGGGTTCTGTCACTCAGCCAGTTTGCAACCCATCTTGTGATGTATGGGTTAACATTTAAGCTGATGAGTTTTTCAATGATACCCGAGTGGGGTATTGTATCAAGGCCTTAGCCAGATCGAGGTAGGCTGTATGGACTGCCTTTCCTCACAATGGCTTTGGTGACTGTTTCAAGAAGTCAACCAAGTTTAAAAGGCATGATCTGCCTTTGACAAAGCCAAACTGGGTTGGATCCAAAGTCTGCAAATTCCCTATGTCTTTATTTATGAGGTCCATTATGATCCTCTCCATGGCTTTGCAGATAAGGCTTGTTAAGCTAATGGGCGGTAATTTCCAGGGTCGGTGGAGGCACCGCCTTTGTGAAGTGGGACCACAGTTGCAGTGCGCCACTCCCTGGGTACGTATCCAGAGGTAAGACTTTGATTAAACAGCTGTCCTAGCTGTGGGTTTAATTCCTCATTGAGTTCGTGGAGCACACAGCCGGGGACACCATCAGGTCCCATGGATGCTGTGTTTTTTGCTTTGGAGAGAGCAGTTCTCACTTGGGCATTGGAGATGTATGGGGGGCTGCAATCGTTTGGTATAGATATCTCTCCTTTTGGAGGGGAGGGAGGGGAGAAGTTTGCACTGAACCTGTCAGCCAGTATGTTGGCAATGTCTGTAGGATCAGTAATCTTCACATCATTTTGAACTAGTTCTGAGCAAATCTGGGAGTTTCCTCCGAGGTTTCTAACATAGCTAAAGAAGGCTTTGTGATTGTCTTTTGAGTCTTTAGCTATTTTTCTCTCGAAATTTGCTTTGGATGATTTTATGAGAGCTCTTAGTTTTTTACTTATAGTGATCAAGGGTGTCTTACCTTTTAAGGATTTTGCTCTATCTTGTAGTAGCTTCCTCCTTTTATTGTAGAGTTTGTTTATGGCTGGGGTCCACCAGACTGGACGCTTGCCTTTGGTACTAAGAGTATTTGTTTTGTTTGGGATTGCCTTATCCATGCAGTCCTGCAGGTGCTGGTAGAAGGTGTTTGTAAGTGATTCAGCGGCTTGAGTACTGTTTTCCGCCGGCTCAGGGGCTTTAAAGGAGACCACACTAGTCTTTAGAAGTGTGAAGTCGGCTTTTGAGAAGTTCTTTACTGTGGTCTTTTTTATTTCAGGTGGGGGTGGGATGAGGACCTCCAGCGAGATTAGTTTGTGATCTGATCTCACCAGTGAGGGGTATACTTCCGGTGTTGAACATTGTGCTCCCATGTTCGTGATGATGAGATCAAGTATGTTATCTCCTCTTGTGGCGATGGTGACTAGTTGTTCCATGGCATTTGAGTTTATGAATTCCAGGAACTTTTGGGCTAGGGTGTTTGGGCTTGAGTAGTGTTCCCAGTCTATATTAGGGTAATTGAAGTCACCTAGTATGATGGTGTTTGGTGATACATGTATCCCCTCTAGTGTTTTCAGGAAGGCCATGTGAGGTTCCTGAGTTTGTGAGGGTGGCCTGTAACATGCTACAATTTGCAGAGCAGTCTTGCCTATGGTTAATTGCACCTGGATGGTCTCCGATGCATCGTGCGTTGCCACCAGTCTTGAGGTGTGGGTGTCCTTGATGAATATGGATACCCCCCCCCCTTTCTTGGTATTGTCCGGATTTTGGGGCCGGAACGCATGATATGAGGTAAAACCTGATAGCGCTGGGGTGCTCTCAGGAGCCTTGAACCAGGTTTCTGTCACAGCACAGACATCAATGTTCAAAGCATATGTTCACAGTTATGTCTTTCTTCTCCATTACACATCCAACATTTGCTATCTGCTTGAGGAAAATTCTTTGAAGTCTGCTTGGGGTATAAAAATACTTAGGTAAGCACTTCCAAGCAATGTTCCTAGACCTTCTGGACTTGGTTGTGTATTTGGGAGCCATACATGTGTCTCCTATTGTTTTCTTGTAAATTGCTTTTCCAGTCTGTCTTCCTAATCTTCTCTCATCTCCTTTGATTTATTTTTATAGCTATCATGCAATATTTTATATGTCCTGTTAATTATCCCTTTTTAACAGCTGCTTGTGTTCTAGATTCATCTAAAAACTCTACCAGAGTAAGTCTTTTACATAAAATTCCCCTATCCCGTTCTCTTTGCCTATACTCTGAGATCATTTCTGGTATGGAGGACAGTCTCTAGTCTACAGTCCAAATGTCTTCTTGTTTTCATCCCACTCTGTTACCTTTCCTGCTTGAATTATTTGCTCCCAATATCTTGGTTTCTTTGTCATGTTTCTCCAGTAAATTCTAGCCCCCCTCTTTCCTATTTTCTGTACCCCTACTTGCAGTCATCCTTATTGGTAAAAATTCTCCATTCTCATATTGTATTAGTTTTTAGAATAATTTCTACTACTTTATGAATATAGTATTCTGTATGGTTATTGTTGTCCTTAAGGATCTGCATCCAAAATCCAATTCTCTATTTCTTGAAAACCCCTTGCTTCATCATCATCCCTTTCCACTTTGAGTTATAACCTTCTGATTGTGTTATGTATATGAGCTTTAACTATGTATCTCTAAAATATCCCTTCAAATCAGGTAAACCTAAACCATTTTTTTTCAGTTTAGTAGGATCAACTTATCCTACTTAACTCTTGCCCTCTTTACCTCCCAGATAATTCATTAAACGTTGTCCACAACTTCTCATTGGGTTGATAAAAGTACACCTGACCCATATACAATACTAAAGGGACTAAAACATTTTCACTGGTTGTATCTTACTATCTATATCCATGAACAAGAGTTTACAGGTTCTCGATTTTTAGATCATCTTTTGTTTAGTCTCTTCCCTCATGCCTTAGCTGCCATAACGGAAGCCTTTTTAATCCATACTCCAAAATACTTTATCTTATCGTGTCTCCATAAATATGGGTATTGATGAACCAATTTGTGTGGGGACAAATAATTTGGGTGTAACCTTTGTTTTATCTTCATTAATTTTATATCCCAAAAGGTCTTGAAACTGTCTCAAAATGTTCCACTGCACTGAGGTGAGGTACAAAATAATATCATCTGCAAATAAAACCAACTTTTCTGTATTACTGGACCAATTATATCCTTGTATTTCTGAGTCCCTTATTTTCATTGACAGTGGCTCTAAATATAAAGCAAATATTAAAGGGGAAAGAGGATACCTCTGCTTGGTTCATCTATTCAAACAGAACTTATCTGAGAGGATCACTCCCACTTTAATTCTTGCCTGCACTTATTTATAAATCCTTCTAATTAACCTTATTGTATCAGGGAATGCAAATGCTTCCAGTGCCCTACTCATAAAATCCCATCTCCATTGAAATGTACTCAATGTTGAGTCTTTGTAAATTTCAGTCAGAAAAGCATGCTCAGCTGCCCTCAGCTACACACATCTCCACTCCACTGAACAATTGCCCGTAGAAAACAAGGTAATATCTTTGCAGTTGTAAGAAGTTTAGCATTTTCATGGCATGGCTTTCATCATTTTGTCTTATTTTGAAAGCCTACATGATCTGTTTACATCTTAATCCAAAGGCAGTAATCTAGGCATTCACCCCTGTAAAATAAAAATAAAAAATCCTAATTCTACATATAATATAATCAGTGCCCTTTTACATCCCACCCCTACACCAGCAGCCTAAGCTCATAGCATGTGAACAATAAACTTGCTTTTGTCCAGCCTTTTTTCTCTTGTACTGTAAATCCTAAATTTCTTACAACTAAAAAAGTACTTGCTTACTTTACTATCTTTATCGTATACAACAGTCACTGAAAAGACTCCTCCCACATTTAAAATACCCCTGAGTACGCACTACATAAAACTGTTTTACTGTATGTAATATGTCATTTTTATCATGACATGTTTTATACGTATACTGATAAGAACAAATATTTTTACTTAACATTTAGCTTTCCCACTTTTAGTGTTCTTCTAAACATTAATGTTATAATGTGGGATATATGCTTTACAATCCAGCCACTAGTTTAACATAGTTAACAAAGGTCCAGTGTTTTTTTAGCCACTTCTTCTTGCAAAACCATACTTCACAAATGTGATCAGATGCTTTATAGCCTTCTATAATTTCAGAGTTGCTAGTCTTTGTGTGAATCTCCATTTCCCAACAGTAGACACTGGTTCAAGTCCAAGGTACTGCTTGATTCTTCTAGTCATCTCTTATGCTTTTTTTGTTTGTTTGTTCCTCAAACATCTTCCTTTGGAATGTTGGAAAAGGTTTCACTGGCAAAGTCTCTTTATGAACCTTACTGTCAGAAGAATGAGAAGCAGAGTACCCTTCTTCTTGATGACTCACTTTTTTGTTGGATAAACTTTTATTTCTCCTTGATTTGTTCTGCATCAAAAAATGATTTTGATCGTCCAAGAAAAAAAACACTTTGAAGACATCTGGATACAGCAGCTTGAATCTCACACTTTCCTCTTGATATTTCCCGATTTGCTGGGATACATTTGCTTCTCTTCTGCATGGTGTGTAGCAAATAATAATTTTCTACAAACACTGCTGTCTCCAGTTTTTAGTATTTTGTCCTTCTGCCATACTTTTGTGAGGATCAACTATTTCTGTTAGTATGATTGCATCCTTACTAATATAGGTCTTGGTTGCTTTCTAATGGTCAAGTTTGGAGCATGCACTCTGTCGCTCGTCCCTCTGTAGTATAGCTGACAAACAGGTGGGGTAGTTTTTTTATATGCTTTATTACATAGAAACACATCAGGATGGATGTCAGCATTACAAAATATAAGCAAACTGATTAGCAGACAGGCTACACAGACATAAATGCTTACATCTCAACAGCTTACTACAAAAGGGCAGTTAGGCTCACATGTGCTTAGTATTTATATACGTGTGCAAGCCCCTAGAAAACTTCTTAAAGCTGTACACACATTGATCTACATCCTTCCTCTTAAATAGATTTCTCTCAATGAAATGACATTGGAATAAGACATGCAATAATATAGACATTAGAAACAAAATGTTTATGCCCAAGTTACTGTGCATCTGTAACATGGTCTGGAAATGCAACCTGATGTAGTAATAAAGTAATCAGAACTGGGTTTAGCAACAGGGATAGTCTTTGGTGAACAACTCACATCAGGAACTTCCAGATTCATCTCAGGAACAGGAATATTTACTGGAATGTCCTCCGGAACTAGAATGCCGAATAATTCACTTTAAGATAAAGGAGAATAAATCTAAAATGACTTCTCTGCTTAGTCTAGCAGAAGCATATCGGCATCAAGCAGGAATGAAAGTCAAACCCGAAGTAGATGAAAATCAGGTAGCAACTGAATGTGCCAAAAAAAAAATTATAAGCGGAAGGACTAAATGAGAAGGCAAGAAGTATAGAAAATGAATAAATATAGTTGCAAGTATGGAAGACTTCTGGAAAAACCTCATGTTGATCAGGGACTACTGCAGGAATGGTTAAGGAGAGGCGAATTCAAACGAAGATATGAAAGGTTAATATTGGCGGCCAAGATAGTGGGCTACGTACATGTTGGTTTACAAAGTCCATTGAACATGTGGGAGAAATGGACAAATGTAGGATTTGTAAAACAGAATTGAAACAGTTGCTCACCTCATTGCTGGTTGTGACATACTAATGGCAGAAGGACTGTAGACTAAAAGGCATAATAATGTGGCAAGAGTGTTGCACTGGGGATTGTGCAAACATTATGGTATTGAAGTGGCTGAAAAACAATGGAAGCATGAGCCACAAAGCATCATAGAAAATGATGACGTCTGCGTCACATGGGATCACCCATTACCAACAGTTCAAAAGATAGATGCCAGAAAACCAGATGTAGTGGTTCATGAGAAGAAGACAAAAGTAGCATTGATCATTGAAATCACCACACCTGGTGACTACAGTGTCTTGCGTACAGAGAGACCCAAAGTCATAAAGTATCAGGATTCGCAAGCAGAAACGAGAACAATCTGGAATAAACATAACCAGAGAGTTCCAATAGTAGTAAGATTAACAGGTCTTATAAAAAAGAATCTACAATCGTATTTAGATATGTTACCATACATGTAACCCCGTACGAATTGCAGAAGGCGCCATTACTGGGCACATCGCGGGTGCTATGAAGAGCACTTCTGGTTGACATCAAAGATTGAAACAATACTAATTTCATGAACTTTTAATCGCAGTTTGACTAAGGAATGGAGTCCATTCCCGTCATGGTATTAGAAACCCAAAAGATTTAGAGTAATTAAAACAAGAGAGGTAGAGTCTTTCTCACAGGCTAGGTGCTGTGGGACAGGCTCAGATATCTGCAGCAAATGTCTCCAATTCTGCCTAAACTCTACTACTTGTGATTCCACAGTGTATGATCTCAACTGTGGACAAATACTCTTCACGACTCCAATCCGATCATAACTTTTGGATGTTTGCATTCTCACTGTCTCTCCTTCACGTAATGGATTAAGTGGTTTGCTGGATTTGTCGTAATAAGATTTCTGGGATAGGCGTTACTTTAACGGGTCCCCATCAGAAGTGCGAACACTGAAAATAGCGAGCGCTGTTCTGTCGAACTGTAAAGTTCGAAAGCTGAGAATGTCAAAGTCACGGAACAACAATTTTTTTCCCAGGGAAAAAAATCGCTGGGCCGTTCATGGGACTTTGCTGTTTTCTCCACTATGGTCCAATCTCAGAGTTGATTTATGTAAGTTGGGTGGTGTGGGGGCAAAGCCCCCACTTTATTTTGTTTGTTTTTTTTTTTTTTGGAAAAATTCATTGATCTGTGACTTCGACATTTTTGGGTTTCGAACTTTATAGCTCAACAGAAGAGCATTTGCTATTTTTAGCATTCGCTATTCTGATATAGACGCTTACTTTAACAGATTGGCTGTCACTGATCTGTTATTCTTAGCACTTGGAACCAATAAACTACTGCTGACTGGTAATGTGGGTTTTGGTTTGTCTCGACAGAAGTCTCTGGGCAGGTGAACCAAGATGTTTATCATGAGGAATATTTCTGAGATTCAAGAGATTCAGGAACACATCACTATTGTCTCATTTTGACTTCTCAAGTAACTGTTTCACACTTTGAGCTGCACTTTCTGCCAAACCATTTGACTGCGGGTACACAGGACTACTCACAACATGGATAAAGTCCCACTCTTCAGCGAATCTTTTGAATTGCTGGCTAATAAACTGTGTGCCATTGTCAGAAATAACTTTGTGCGGACTACCATGGACTGCAAAATGATGTTTCATCTTAGTAATGATAGTACTGGATGCTGGATTAGGAAGCAGTTCAATCTCAAACCATTTTGAATAAGAGTCTACAAACACCAAGTAATATTGACCATTCCATTCGAAAATGTCAGTGGCTACTGTTGATCAAGGAAGTTCAAGAATCTGGTTTAGCTGAAGTGGTTCCTGCTGCTGATATTGCTTTGTACTATTACATACAGAACAAGATGAATGCAAGATAGAGGTATACTCTTGTTGCAAAGACTTTGGGAACAATTACTTTTATAACCGTACCAATGTCAGACAAAATCTCATGTGTAAGGAAAATAAGGCTGCACTTCTTGAGGTAAACTAGATTGCTTTGATGGCCATCCTTGATTGATAAAGTGGTTGAGCTTCTGTAAAACAGGATCTGAGGCAATGTGATTTCTAAGCTCATCAAGACGTATGGAAGAAAAAATTTCTCACTTACATGACTTCAAAATCAAGTTTCTCGTGTTAGTGCTGTTCAGTGGTATTTCTGGGTGATCTGGATAAAGTATCAGCAAGATAAAGAAATTTGCCTTTTGTGTAGACAAGATTGAAATTATACATGTTCTTCGTGTTTCACTGTTGCAGTCCTCACATATGGGTTATCAAGCTCCCGGTAGCCCTCAGTCAGCCTGAATACCAGAGTCCTTGGTATATGATGTAGGCTGCTGCCGGTTGTAAAACTGATGTCAGTACATCAGGTATAAAGGGAGGCAGCCAACGCCATTTCATCGGTCTTTCCTGCCGCGGAGCCTGAAGCAGATGCAATTCGCACTAGTGCCAGTCAGCCGTTTACCTTCGTTTTGCTTTCCGACTACCAAGTTGACGCCTTCAGATAAGTACCCCATTGGGGATCCTCTTTTCTTGCTTTAACGAATGTCAGATAAAGTTAATAACTGTCTTGCCTGTGGAAAACAGATTTGCACCGTGATTTCCATTCCTATTGTATAACTTGTTTGGGCCTTGAGCACGACGTCCCTAACTGTGATCTCTGTGCTTCCTTTAACCCGCATACCATATGCCGTAGAGCTAAGATTTTGTATAAGCATTTCGGAGTCTGGCCTAAGTTCATCGGTATGGCGTCTTTTGGTCTCCCGACTTCGGATCTTCCTAGGAAACGCAAATACAAGGACCGCGACAGGCCTAGGGTTAAATCTACTGACAAAGCACTGGTGAAACTGGTCGTCAGCACAGCGGTAGTCAGTGAGGCGCAAGTCCCTGCCGAGACCTTTACGGAGTCCTCCATGCCACAGGCTGCTATTTCGTCTTCAGACTCTCCACCTGTTGCTACCTCAGATGGGTCTGGAGCCGCTTTGCAGGCACCAGCTTCTGACGCCTCTACTTTTCGGCATGAGACCAGAACCAGACAGACTACCTTAGCTCAGGCTTCTGCAGTTGCTAGGCCTCCCGAGTCCCTCTGGATTGCTAGTAAACCTTCCAGCCGCAAACCTACTCACAAGCAGGCGTCAACCTCCCCTCCTGTACCTCAGTCCCAGTTGGTAAAGATGGCTGGTGATCTTTCCCTGATTAGGGGCTCTCATAACCCCCCCCCCTTCAAATAGGGCTAGGGAATTATCTCCTGATGTTTTGTCTGTCTCTCTCAGATTCTGAGATTTCCAGTATGTCTGCTGGTGAAGAAGGAAATTCTCAACTTTTTTCTGGCTTTGAGGATTCTGATGCTGAGGACTCTATCCCTTCTGCCTCCCCTCCAGAAGATTTTTCCTTTGGGGATACTTTGAATACTCTTAGGGATCATTTTAAATGGGAATGTCAGGATTTTCCACAATCTAAGAAAAGAATCAGGGAATTTTTAGATTTGCCACAGCATAAGGCTCTGGCTATACCTCCAGTTTTGGAAGTTGTGGATGATGTCTTCATGGAAAATTCTTTAACTCCTAATTCTGTTCCTCCTCAGGGTTCCTGAATCTCATCAGTTCGTCTTTACAAACCCTACTGCTGATCCAGAAATTATTTCTCAAGGCCCCAAGGGTGTTAAGGCTACTATTGCTAGAAACCCTGTGCCTTGGACAGGTGGGGTAAAAAAGTCTATACTTCTGCAACTCTTGCCATTAGATCCGTGAAATGTCTTTTTCACATGCTTAAGTATCAGCAGCACACGTTGGAGGCTATTAAGGCTAAACTTGGAGATATTCCTTCCATGACGGAAAACAAAGATTTACAAGATTTATTGAATTCTGCCACTTTAGTTAATAAGCATTCACTTCATTGTGGATGTTCGTGTTTCACTGTTGCAGTCATTACACTTGGGTTATCCTGCTGGCAGGCTACCCGCAGTCGGACTGAATTCCAAAGTCTAGGTCCGGCGTCGGTTGCTGTCGCCTCTTCCCTGACGTCAGTGCGCCAGGTGTATAAACGATGCAGCTGACGCCATTTTCTTCAGTCTTTCTTGCCGCGCGGTGCCCGAAGCAAAAGCAGTTCGCAAGTGCCGGTCGGCCGACTCCTGAGATTTTCAAAGACGAATTTCAGATCCGAAGTCTTCATTAAAGCTAAGTACCCCATTGGGGAAACTTTTTTCTTGCTCCAGACTGATGTCAGAAAAAGTTAACAATTGTATTTCTTGTGGGAAGCAAATACCTCATAAGAATTTTCATTCTTACTGTATTCCTTGCCTAGACCCTGATCACAACGTTGCTAGCTGTCGGTTTTGTGCTAGATTTAACCAACGCACTATTAAGCGTCGGTACGATTTTGCTTTTCATTACTTTGGCCGAAGATTCAATTATATAATGCCGTCAGAACAGCCGACAACCCGAGTTTATAAAAAGCGCAAGGAAAAAGAAAAGGACAGGCATCCGAGGTCTAAAACCGACAACGAGGCTTCCGCTAAGCCAGTCGCTGGTTCTCAGTGAGGCGCTTTCGCAGCCCCTGACACCTGCTACCTCAGAGCCACAGACCGCTGACGACTCCCACGTAGAGCCAGCTAGGCCTCTGGATACTCAAGGTATTGGACACTCGGAAACTATTCCCTCAGATGGGTCCGGAGCCGCTGAGCAGGCACTGGCTTCTGAGGGTGTTTTCAGACCTACACAGCTATATGTAAAGCCTACTTCAGTTTCCAAAGCAAAGACTAAAGCAGTTCTAAAGACAAAGAAACAAGTACAGCATTCTCCTGGACAGACTTCCATGCTTAAAAAACAGATGCTTAAAATGGCTGAAGACCTAATTACTTTGATCAGGGGTTCCCATCCCCCTCCTGACAAGAGGCCTAGGCAAGAGACAGAATATGAATCTTCAGATCAGGTTTCCATTTCCTCTGACTCCTCTTCTGAACAGGAATACTCTCTTCCTCCTTATGAGGATTCTGATGCTGAAGAATCTATCCCTTCAGCCTCTCCGCCTGAGGATTATTCTTTTGGGGAAACCCTGCATACCATGAGGGAGCACTTCCACTGGGAGAGCCAAGACTACTCAGAATCTAAGAAAAGGCCTAGAGATTTTCTTTTACTACCTGAGCACAGGCCTCTGGCTATTCCTCCTGTGTTAGACATTGTAGATGATGTATTTTCAGAGTCCAGCCTTTCCCCTGACTCTTTACCCCCTGCCCCTGTTAAACCAGACAGATACTACAGGGTTCCAGATTCACATAAATTTCTTTATAAAAACCCTGCTGCTGACCCAGAAACTATTTCTCAGGGTCCCAAAGGGGTCAAGGCTTCTACTGCAAAAAACCCTATCCCTTCTGATAAGGATTCATGGGCGCTAGACAGATGGGGAAAAAAGGTTTACACTTCTGCTACTTTGGCTGTGAGGGCTTTAAATTGTCAATTTCATATGCTTAAATATCAGCAATACTTAATGTCACTGCTAAAACAGAAATTGTTGTCAAATTCTGATTGTGCGGAAAATAAGGAAATGCAGGATTTATTGCATGCAACTGAACAAGTGGGAAAGCATACATTGCAATGTGGCTTTGATTCTCTGGAGGCCTCTTGCAGGGCTGCAGTTACGGGTTCTGTCATTAGGAGGCATGCTTGGTTAAAGGAACAGAATCTGCCTGATCATGTTAAAGCAAAATTATTAGATGCTCAATTACAGCATGATACCTTATTTGGTGTTAAAGCAGAGGAGGTGTTGAAGAAAATGGAGGACAAAGCGAAATCTATGCAAACAGTAAAGGATTTCTTGCAGGTACAGCCACCCAGATTTAGCAGGAACTGGCCTACAAAGAATTGGTCCTTTCCAGTGTTAGACAGGCCACAAAGAGGCAGATACAGACGCCCCAGAGGCAGATCCCAGCCCCAGGGCTCATACAGGCCTAAACAGTGGGACGCTTCTACCTCCAAAAGCGGAGAAGACAAATCACAGCCACACAGGAAACCG
Organism: Protopterus annectens; assembly: GCF_019279795.1. Classification (NCBI taxonomy): domain Eukaryota; kingdom Metazoa; phylum Chordata; order Ceratodontiformes; family Protopteridae; genus Protopterus; species Protopterus annectens. The sequence continues at coordinate 1,700,148,264 of NC_056737.1, read as the reverse complement.
TCCCAATGACTTTCCTCTGCCAGCACCAAGCACTTAACTTTTGGCAGCCCCCCTTAGGGGGAAAACTAGCACTTTTTTCTCAAAATTGGCACATGGTCACCCAGGACAAATAGGTCTTGAATATAGTGTCCCAGGACTACAGGTTCCACTTTCACACCCTGCCAAGGGCAAAAGATATGCCAGACCTGCCACACAATCAATGGGCAGAGGCACAAAAACAAGTTTCATCCCTCATGGACATGAGGGCCATTCAGCAAGTACCACAGCAAGAGCAGGGACAAGGATTTTACTCGAGACTTTTCTTGGTACTCAGAAAGGACAAAGCCTGGAGACCAATACTGGACCTGCCTATTCCAAATACATTCTGGACGTCCCAAAATTCAAAATGCTGACTCTGCAGCAGCTTCTGCCCATGCTTGGCAAGAAGGCTTGGCTTGTAACTTTGGACCTAAAAGTGGCATACCTGCATATCCCAATCAGACAATTCTGCAGAAGATACCTCAGATTTATAGCTGGCTCAATGCACTACCAATTCTCTGCACTGCCCTTTGGCTTATCTACTGCGCCCAGGGTCTTCACAAAATGCCTGGCACCAGTAATTGCATTTTGCAGACAAAGAGGAATTCAAATATATCCTTACTTGGACGATTGCCTTATTCAAGCAGAGAACAAGGACATTCTACTAAAGCATCTGGCATTTGTAAAAAGATTATTAATTTGCCTAGGGTACACAGTAAACGAAAAGAAATCAAAACTAGTACCCTCTCAAGAGATAATATTCCTGGGTGCAAGCTTAAATACAACTGCCCAGATGGCTTATCTCACCCCAGACAAACAAAGACAACTGACTTCTTACTTCAAAATGTTGGCAACAAAGACCCAGTTATCTGCAAGAAAAATTCTGCAGGCTTTGGGCTTCATGGCATCCTGCATTCTGCTAATTCCATATGCCAGACTGCATATGAGGAAACTACAATGGTATCTAAAAAGTGTTTGGACTCAACATTGTCACAGTCTGGAAACATTAATTACCATCATTCCTTGTCTGCAACAGGAGTTTCGATGGTGGGCACAGGCCTGTCACCACAACAAGGGACAGCCATTCACCCTACCCACAGTCAGGCAGTCAATAACAACAGATGCATCAGAGTATGCCTGGGGGGCCCACATGGCAGGAAAATGTATCCAGGGCACATGGCCCACAAGCCAAATGCATCTTCATATCAGTCAAAAAGAGATGCTAGCTGTTCATAGATTAGTACTAAGTTAACTGCCCTTGCGAGTCATTTTAAACCAATCCAATTACCCCTTGTGAGACTCAAACCCTGCACCTTGTGTTTGTAAGGCAAACACCTTAACCATTAGGCCACCCTCCCAACCCGAGAGAATCAAACCTTGCACCATGTGGTTGAAAGGCATACAACTTAACAACTGTACCACTCGTCCTTCCTGGTTCAAAATGCCCCGACAGCTTTCAAGGATCTACTTCATCCAGGACAACTACTGATAAGGACGGACAATACTATAGTCATGTGGTACATAAACAAGCAGGGAGGCACACATTCCTACCCCCTCAGCAGACAAGCCATGACTTTGTGGGACACAGCATTGACTTATCAAGTACACCTGCATGCACAATTCCTGCCAGGAAAGAAAAATACTCTGGCAGACGAACTAAGCAGAAACCTCACGGATCCCCAAGAGTGGAAACTGGATCCAGAAGTCTTCAGCATGATAACAAGGAAATGGGGATACCCAGACATAGATCTATTTGCCTCCCCTCACAACTGCCAACTACAGAGATTCTGCACAAGGACTTATCACAAGCAAGCATTGAAAGTGGATGCTGTATCATTCAGCTGGAAAACCCTAACAGTATATGCCTTTCCTCCTCTGCCTCTCCTCCCCAAGGTACTCCTAAAGGTCAGACAAGAGAAGCCAAAAATGACTCTGATTGCTCCAGACTGGCCCCGCCAGCACTGGTACCCAATCCTAAAGAGCTTGTCTCAATGCCCAGCCTGGACATTGCCTCTAATTCCTCACTTACTGACCCAACGAAACAATCAGATCCTGCACAGCCAACTCAGAACCCTAAATCTGGCAGCATGGCGAATAATGTAGCCATGCAGAACACACCTCTCTCTAAAGCAGTGATGGATGTTATTTTGGAGACCAGGAGGCCCAGTACCAGAAAATCTTATGCAGAAAAATGGAAAAGATTCTGTGCTTGGAACCAGGCACAAGGAATTGACATGTTTGTACCAAATATTCCTCAGATTTTACAATACCTAACTGAGATGCTGTTCAAAGGCCTATCCTTTTCATCAATTAAAATCCATGCCTCTGCCATTTCAGCTCATTACAATACGGAACCACCTATTTTTTTCACATCCATTGATAAGGCAGTACCTCAGAGGGGCCAAAAACATAAGACCCCCAAGGAGAGCACCAATACCTGCATGTGACCTCAATTATGTCTTGGAAAAACTCACACTGCCGCCTTTTGAGCCAGCCAATACAGCTGAAATAAAGTACGTATCCTGGAAAACAGCTCTGCTCCTAGCAATAACCTCTGCAAGACAAGTCTCAGAGTTACAGGCACTCATGGCTGTGGAACCTTTTATCATTTTCCATCCAGACAGGGTTTCTCTGAGGACGAACCCGACATTTATGCCTAAGGTAGTGTCTAGTGTGGCCCTTAACCAAACCATTCATTTGCCTACGTTTTATCCAAACCAACAGAATAAGGGTAAGAGACTCCTGCATTCTTTGGACATACACAGACAGCTACGCGTCTATTTGGACAGAACTAAAGCTTTCAGAAAGACTGAGCAACTATTAGTGGCATATGCTGCAGGATCACAAGGAAAAGCTATCTCAAAGCAGACTATTTCAAAATGGATAGGCCACTGCATTCGTTTCTGCTATTCACAACATGGCAAGTCAGTGCCTGTGGGCATTAGGCCACATTCAACCAGAGCAGCAGCCACTTCAGCAGCCTTCCTCAGAGGAGTACCAACCAAAGACATCTTAGAGGCTGCAACCTGGAGTTCAGTGCACACTTTTACCAAGCAGTACCACTTACCTCCGTACTCTAAACCCAGAGCAGGCTTTGCCACTGCAGTTCTGCAGGGCCTTATAGCCTCTCCTAATCCTATTTAGACCCAGCCACCCAACCTCAGCTTTGGGATTCAACCCAAGTGTAATGACTGCAACAGTGAAACACGATGAGCATAGAACAGTTGTGTACCTACCATAAATGTAGATGTTTGAGTGTATTCACTGTTGCAGTCCAGGTTACCCACCCACCATCCCCCTTTTCTTTGCTGGGACTTATCTGTACTTCTGTATCCTATACAACCCATGTGGTGTATTTGCTTGTAGATGAAGGAAATGTTTAATTTAGTGCATGCATACTTATTGGCATAATTTTTAGCCTACCTATTTGGGGGCACCTGACATCTGGGGCAAGAAAAACTGAAGAAAATGGCTTCGGCTGCATCTTTTATACCCCTGGTGCTCTGACGTCAGGGAAGAGGCGACAGCAACTGACGCCGGACGTAGACTTTGGAATTCAGGCCGACTGCGGGTAGCCTGCCATCAGGATAACCCAAGTGTAATGACTGCAACAGTGAATACACTCGAACATCTACATTTATGGTAGATACACAACTGTACTTTTTGACACTTTGGAGGCTTCCTGCAGAGCAGCAGCCACTGGTTCCATAATTAGAAGGCATGCTTGGCTCAGGGAGAAGCCTCTTTCTGAACCAGTTAAGTCTAAATTGCTGGATGTTCCTTTGCACAAGGACTATCTTTTTGGTAATAAGGCTGAGGAGGTACTGAAAAAGTTAGAGGATAAGGCAAAATCTATGCAAGCTGTAAAAGGTTTCCTTCAGGTTCAGCCTCCTCAGTTTAGTAGGCATTATCCTTCCAAGAATTGGTCTTTCCCTGATCCGGGCAAGCAGGGTCACTCTAGGCCTAGGGGTTTCAGATCTTCCAGAGGGCAGGCTTCTGCCTCTCAAAGGGCTAAACAATGGTATTCTTCTTCTGCTAAATCGGGGAGTTCTAAGCCAGCTTCCCAAAACAAGCATTCTCAATGACTCCGGCGTTCTTGTGCCTACCTCTGCGGACTCTAGGTTTCCTTTGGGGGGGAAGGTTAGCAAAGGTATGGTCTACCATCATAGATGACATATGGTTGCTCAGTATAGTAAACCAAGGTTACAAGTTTTACTTTCACGCCTTCCCTGTTTTACAAGGGTACCCAGACATACCCAAAACTCTCAAGGCAGAGGTAGAAACTCAAATTTCTTCTCTACTGACTATGGGGGCCATAGATCCAGTTCCTGCAAATCAGGCAGGCCTAGGTTTTTATTCAAGGCTTTTTCTGGTACCCAAGAAAGGGGGCACTTGGCACCCTATTCTGGATCTGTCCATTCTAAACACTTTTCTGGTGATTCCCAAATTCAAGATGCTCACCCTTCAACAGTTACTACCAGTGCTAGGCATGGATTCATGGCTGGTAACTTTGGATCTCAAGGAGGCGTATCTGCACATCTCAATAAGGGAAAGTTGCAGGCATTTCCTTTGCTTCAGGGCTGGGGAGCAATACTTTCAATTATCTGCATTGTCCTTTGGCTTATCTACTGCTCCCAGAGTTTTTACAAAGTGCCTGGCTCCAGCCATTGCTTTTTGCAGGCAGCGAAACATTCACATTTATCCTTACCTGGACGACTGTCTCATTCAAGTAAACTCCCAGAACAATTAGAAAAGGATTTGGATTTCGTGAAGAACATTCTCACCTCTTTGGATTACACTCTCAACGAAAAGAAGTCAAAGTTGATTCCTTCAAGGGAGATTGTTTTCCTGGGAGCGAGTCTGAATACAGTCACTCAGATGGTATTCCTCCCTCATCCGAAGCAAGAAGATCTTTCTGCTTACTTCATGAACTTGGCAAGCATGATCCAGCTCTCTGCAAGGCAATTCCTGCAAGCATTGTTCCTGGCTTCATGTATTTTGATGATCCTGTATGCAAGGCTGCATATGAGAAAACTTCAGTGGTACCTCAAGAATCTTTGGTGTCAACACACACAGGACTTAGACTTGATTTTTCCCCTGATTCCCTGTCTACAAATGGAGTGCCTCTGGTGGGTGACAGCCTGTTCTCAGAACAAGAGTCTGCCTTTCCGCCCACCGCCTGCCAGCCAGACTCTCACCACAGACACCTCAGATGTTGCATGGGGGGCTCATCTGGAGGGCAAGGTCATACAGGGGACTTAGAGCACCTAGCAGATTCATCTGCACATATTCTTAAAAGAATTGATGGTAGTGCAGCAGGCCTTGCTGGCTTTCAAGGACCTACTCTACCCTGGGACTCTGCTAATCAGGACAGTCTACCACAGTCATGTGGTACATCAACAAGCAAGGGGGGACTCACTCTTACCCCTTGTGCAGACAAAGCATGAGACTATGGTCCATAGCAGCATCCATGGGCTTACATCCAATAGCCCACTGTCTTCCAGGGAGGCTAAACTCTTTGGCGGATCATTTGAGCAGACATGTTCTGGATCCTCATTAGTGGCAACTGAACAGGGACATTTTCCATTGCATCAGCCATCATTGGGGAACCACACAAGTGGATCTTTTCTTCTCTCACACCAGTCATCTCCTTCCAACCTTCTGCACCAGGGAGTTTCACAACAAAGCTTGGGGTGGATGCGTTGTCCTTCCCATAGACACATCTTTCAGTTTATGCATTCCCTCCTCTGCCTCTTCTTCCCAGAGTGCTGCTAAAGATAAGAGATGAAAAACCAAAGCCATTCTGATAGCTCCAGATTGGCCCAGGCAGCATTGGTATCCCCTCCTTCGCAGCCTTTCCCAGGCTCAGCCTTGGCATCTTCCCCTGGTATCAGATCTGTTGGTTCAGGGAGGGGGAAAGTTCCTTCATCCTCATCTTCAAACGCTGCATTTAACTGCCTGGCTAATACCTTTAAATCTTTCCCAACAGGTGGTTGAAGTTCTTCATGAGGCCAGGAGCCCTAGCACAAGAAAATCCTATGCAGATAAATGGAAGAGATTTTGCTCTTGGATGAAGGAGAAGACTCTTCTCATCCTTCTCATTCACTTATTCTTGACTACCTAGCAGGATTACTTAATGGTGGACTTTCTTTTTCTTCAAAATTCACGCTTCAGCAATTTCGGCTCATTGTTCTTTTGAGCAACCCATTTTTTCTCACCCCTTGATGAAACAGTTCCTGAGGGGAGCTAGTAATCTCAGACCTCCCAGAAGAGCTCCTACTCCTGCTTGGGATCTTAATTTTGTCCTGGAAAAACTTACTCTGCCTCCCTTTGAACCAGCTGCCTCTGCTGATTTGAAGTTTCTATCCTGGAAGACTGCTTTCCTTTTAGCTATTACTTCAGCTAGAAGGGTATCTGAGCTGCAAGCCTTAATTACAGTAGAACCTTTCATTATTTTTCACTGAGATCGGGTATCCCTGAGAACCACTCCCTCCTTTATGCCTAAAGTAGTTTCCAGTTTAACCCTTATCCAGTCTTGTGTGGGGTCATTTACTGCACTGTTATAACTTGTTGATACTTGTGAACCTCTGCTATCTCTGAAAAAACAAAAAAAATCTTGCTTTTTTTCCCACTTTTCTGAGATTTAAAAAAGTTCAGTTACAGGCTTGCTGTTTTGAACTGTTTGTAAGTTTCTGTGAGGCCATTTTTTGCTTGGGCTAAAGGGAAGTTTCTCTGTTGATCAGTGGCAGTGAAAAACATTGAGCAGCCTGCCTGCACCTGTGGGAGTGGTTACTGACTTGAAACTGTAGTTTTATTGGCCATTTTGGGTCAATTCCAAAACTCCTTCATCTTCCTGTCTTAAAACCTGGTTGCCTCGTGGTTTTGGCATCTTTTCAGGCTTGTTGGCTGTTGGTGAAGCACCCACTAAGAGGAGAAAACGCTGAGAGAAGAAATGAGCCACTTTTGAGATTTTAAGTATTTTTCCTCTGTTTATTTGCTAAGTTTTTCTGCATAGCCGCCTATTTTGAGCATTTTCTGGCTTGTTAAACTTGATTTCTGCATTAGTAACTGTATTTAGAGCACAACCTAGAGCTGTTTACTGAATTTCCTGTTTGCACTTATTTTTAAAATCGTTTTTTTCTCAAAACTTGCATTTTATCTGTCTTTGGCCTAGCACTCTTGTGTGGGGTCATTTACTGCACTGTTATAACTTGTTGATACTTGTGAACCTCTGCTATCTCTGAAAAACACAAAAAAACAAAAAAATCTTGCTTTTTTCCCACTTTTCTGAGATTTAAAAAAGTTCAGTTACAGGCTTGCTGTTCTTGAACTGTTTGTAAGTTTCTGTGAGGCCATTTTTTGCTTGGGCTAAAGGGAAGTCTCTCTGTTGATCAGTGGCAGTGAAAAACATTGAGCAGCTTGCCTGCCCCTGTGGGAGTGGTTACTGACTTGAAACTGTAGTTTTATTGGCCATTTTGGGTCAGTTCCAAAACTCCTTCATCTTCCTCTCTTAAAACCCTCTTTTGCGCGGGTTTGCACGTTTTTGTGCATAGCGCAACAGCGGGCAGCGCCGCCTAATTGGGTTTAAACTATTCCTGGCTCCACAAAGTCTGCTCTTCACTTTTTCCCTTAGAACTGCTCTATCTCTCAATTTAAACACCATATTCTCATTCTAAGGCCCTTCACTGGTCCAATTAAGTAATCCTACAAGTTAGCACTATTAAACCATAAGCGCTACTTACTCTTATACTCTCTACGATTAGCCTGTCCTCTATTGGTCTGTCTTAAATTCAGTTTCCCTATATTACTCTAGCATGTCCAAAGGTCAGTCAATGGTTTCCTCTTCAGTCCAGCTAGTGAATCTGGGAATTTTGAGGCAATGTTACAACTGTCTCATGTACACGGACAACCCTCTCCTCCTCCAAACATGTTCAAATATATGTGAGAGATGCAACTATTTAGCCAAACTGGAGGCTGAGCTCTCTCATCTCAAAACTGGTGTAACCAGTCAGGAGGAGAAGGTAACCTCACACAACACAATTCCAGTATCACATAGTCCCACCACATCAGCGAACCAAACACATAAATACACAAAAACATACTCGGAGGCTCTAAATAAAAATCTGCCTAAGCAACAGAGACCTCCAAAGCAGACATCCAAGCAAACGCTACCTCAAAACAAAACACACACAACACATAACCCACAAAGTCAGTGTGCCAAGCAGCCACAGCCCTTAAGGCTGAATAACACACCTGATACTCTTGTAATAGGTGACTCTATTGTCAGACACACTGACGTCCCGCTCACCAGGCTGAATAAAGAGAAGGTCACGGTGAGCTGCCTGTCGGGTGCTAGGATCCGCCACATAATGCAAGCACTCAGGTCACTCCAAAGCAAATACAAATATGACTCAGTCATTGTACATGCTGGTGTGAATGACCTGAGACGTACCTCCCTGGACTACATGAAAAGAGACATAGAGGAGCTCTCTGATCATGTAGCCCAGGCTGGTATGACCCTGACCTTGAGCAGCATCTTACCCTCACCTAGAATGATGCCACAGTACAAAGACAAAATGATCGATTTTAACAATTGGCTAAAATTTTGGTGTCATTCAAAGGGGATCCAGTGTCTGTCAGCCTGGGATGACATGCTCGACAAGCCACGTTGCTTCGCTAGGGACGGCTTGCACCTGTCACCACTGGGCTTTCGGATATTGGCAAAGGCTCTTGCCACCCCCATAGTGCCTTTTTTAGGCAAGGCTCAAAAGTCAAACCCACCCCCATAGACAGCACAAGGAACAAGAAACTAAGGGTAATGCTGCTAAACACCAGAAGTCTTAACCTCAAGATGCGCGCACTCGAAGCTCTCCTCAGTATGGAGAACATCGATATCTGTGCAGTGACAGAAACCTGATTCAAGGCTCCAGAGAGCACCCCAGCACTACCAGGCTATACCTCATATCATGCTTTTTGGCCCCAAAACCCGGACCGAACCACAAAAGGTGGGGGATTTCCATATTTATCAAGGATATCCACTCCTCCAGGTTGGTGGCATTGCACGAAGTATCGGAGACCATCCATGTGCAACTAACAGTGGGCAAGACTGCTTTTCAGTTTATAGCATCCTACAGACCACCCTCTCAAAGTCAGGAATCCCACTCGGCTTTCCTGAAAACATTGGAGAACACGAAGATCTCTCCAAACACCATTATATTGGGCGACTTCAACTACCCAAACATTGACTGGAAGCACTACTCAAGCTCCAGCACCTTAGCCCAAAGGTTCCTGGAAATTATAAACTCAAATGCTATGGAACAACTAGTCACCACTCCCACAAGAGGGGACAACATGCTAGACCTGATCATTACCAACATGGGGACTCTATGCTCCACACCAGAAGTATATCCCTCATTGGTAAGATCAGACCATAAATTAATTTCACTGGATGTCCACATCCCGACCCCACCCCCAGCCCAGAAAACCACAGTGAAAAACTTCTCAAAGCGAACTTCTCACTTCTCAAAACCAAGTGGAATCCTTCAAGGCCCCAGGGCCAGTGGAAACTACGGGCCAAACTGCAGAATCCTATATAAACGCATTCTACGGACATCTCCAGGAATGCATGGATCATGCAATCCCAAACAAAACCAAGACCCAATCATCCAAAGGCAGGCGTCCAGTCTGGTGGACCCCTGCCATAAATAAACTGTACAACAGAAGGAGGAAGCTACTACATGATAGAGCAAAATCCCTAATAGGGAAGGCATCTCTGATCAGTACTAGCAAAAATTACGATCCCTCATAAAATCCTCCAAGGCCAGCTTCGAGAGAAAAATTGCACAGGACACCAAAGACAATCATAAGGCTTTTTTCAGTTATGTTAGAAGCCTGGGATGCAACTCCCAGACTTGTTCTGAGTTGATTCTAAATGACAAAAAATACACTGAACCCACAGACATCGCCAATATCCTGGCAGACAGGTTCAGTGCAAACTTCTCCACCCCCCACTCCCCCAAAAGAGCAAGTATCTATCCCGGCAGAGGGCTGCCTCCCAAACATCTCTGATGCTCAGGTGAAGGCTGCCCTCTCCAAAGCAAAAAACACTGCTTCCATGGAACCAGATGGCGTCCCAGGTTGCGTCCTACATGAACTCCGAGGAATTAATCCCCCAAATAAAACAGCTATACAATCTCAGCCTCACTACAGGATATGCGCCCACAGAATGGCGTACAGCAACAGTGGTCCCACTCCACAAAGGTGGAGCCTCTACGGACCCTGGAAACTATCACCCCATAAGCCTGACTAGCTTAGTCTGCAAGGCTATGGAGAGGATCATCATGGAGCTCATAAACAAAGACATTGGGGACCTACAGACAATAGATCCTACCCAGTTCGGCTTTGTCAAGGGCAGATCCTGCCTTTTGAACCTGGTTGACTTCTTCGAAACAGTCACCAAAGCCATAGATGAAGGGAAGGTAGTCCACACAGCCTATCTGGACCTTGCAAAGGCATTTGACACAATACCCCACTCGGGCATCATAGATAAGCTATCCAGCTTAAATATAAACCCCTATGTCACAAGATGGGTCGCAAACTGGCTCAAAGACAGAACCCACAGAGTGAGAGTTGCTGGAGCCATGTCAGACTCGAAACCAGTCACAAGTGGCGTCCCACAGGGTTCTGTCCTGGGACCACTCTTGTTCGGTATATACTTTTTCGAGGTACAGGCAAACGTGGGAGGACTATGGCTCACCAAGTTCGCAGACGACTGCAAACTGGGTACCATAATCAACTCTCCAGCTGACACAAACATCCTTCAAAAAGGTCTCACAGAGACAGATAACTGGTGCCAGTGCCATGGTTTAAAGCTAAATGCCAAAAAATGTATAGTCATACCCTTTGGCAAAAACAATGTGCCCACAAATTACCACATAGGCGGTAACCCATTAAGTACAGAGAAAGTTATTAGGGACCTGGGGACCCAAGTTGATAGCAGTCTCTCCGTTGAAAACCACATTGCCAAAGTGGTTAGAAAGACCTTCTACATAGCCCACCTCATCACGAAGGGTTTCACATCTAGATCAAGAGAGGTAATCGTGCCCCTTTATTCATCCCTCATCAGGCCCATCATAGAGTACAATGCCCCTTTTGGGATGTACCTTACCCGACACCTACAGCAATTAAAAAGACCCCAAAAGTATCTCACCAAGAGGATCAAGGGTCTCAAACAGATGCCATATGCTGCTCGGTTAAAAAAAACTCCAGCTCTAATCAGTTGCATACCGCCTACTTCGAGGCGATCTCTGCCTGACATACAAAGCTATGTCAAATCCAGAATTAATGGACATGCTCCACCTCAGTAAATCTAAATCCCTTAGAGCCCCACGCTCGAGGGACTTGAACCTCAGCACAGAAATAAATAGAACTTGCTGGAGGGACAGGGTCATAACCCAGAGGCTCCCTTCGCTCTGGAATAGAATTCCAGTTCATGTGAGGCAGAGCACCTCACTGAATCTCTTCAAGAAGAATCTCGATAGGTGGATGGGGGATCGTAGGTTTGTCCCAGGGATTACTCCCGTGTCACTATTAGACAGAGGCACAGTAAAGTAAACCTTAAAAAGGGCACAGTATACTCAAATCAAGGGGTGGCTTAAGCCATACAGAATCGGGCTAGGCTTATAATTGCCCCAGGGCAGATAGCCTAGTATGAACCTATTCATCTGCCTACATTTTTCAACAATCCCCAAAATAAATGGGAAAGGATTCTGCACTCTCTTTATGTGCATCGACAGCTAAGATTTTACTTAGGACTAAATCCTTTCGAAAATCTGAACAGTTATTGGTTAGTTTTGCTCCTGTGGCTCAGGGTCAAGCTATTTCAAAACAAACCATCTCCAAGTGGATTGCTCATTGTATTCACTTTTGTTACCTGCAGCATGGAAAGGTTCCCCCTCAGGGTATTAGAACCCATTCTACTAGACCAGCCTCTTTCTCTGCAGCCTTTCTGAGAGTTGTGGCTACTAAGGACATTCTAGAAGCAGCTGCTTGGTCTTCTGTCCATACTTTCACAAAGTATTACAATCTACCTTTGTTTTCTGAATCCAGGGCTGGTTTTGCCTCTGCAGTTTTGCAGGGCATCTTTACCAACCCTTAATCTGTGATCCCTCCTCAACCCTTTGTCTTCTTACTGGGCTTTGGGAATCAACCCATATGCGAGGACTGCAACAGTGAAGCATGAAGAACATAGTACAGTTGTGTACACTTACCATAAATGTCGATGTTCGAGAGTGTTCACTGTTGCAGTCCTGGTTTCCCACCCTCCATTCCCCCTTTTTTCCTAAGGCACAGACTATGGATTTTTATTTTTTTGTATGACGTGTCCAGGGTGCTACCATTCCTGGATTAGCTTTCTTTTGGGGGCTCCTGACAGTTAAGGCAAGAAAAACTGAGGAAATGGTATTGGCTTGCCTCCCTTTATACCTGACATACTGACATCAGTTTTACAACTGGCGGCAGCCTACGTCATCTACCAAGGACTCTGGTATTCGGGCCGACTGAGGGCTACTAGGAGCCAGATTACCCATATGTGAGGACTGCAACAGTGAATACACTCGAACATCTACATTTATGGTAAGTGTACATAACTGTACTTTCTGCAATTTCAGCATCATACGTTGCAATCTGGCTGGAGCTGTTTGCATAGGCTTCCTCAAAGTAGTGACTAGAGGTTGATGATCTGTTTCAATCTGGATAGGTCTACCATAAATATAATCATGGAACTTTGAACATGAAAACAGAGCTGCCAAAAGTGCTTTCTCTATCTGAGCATACTGCATTTCAGTTTGGGTTAGAGATCTGGACGCATAGGCAATAGGTTGATCCTATTGAAGAATGACTACGCCAAGACCAGATTTCAAAGCATCACAGGAAATAGTAACTGGCTTGTGAACATCATAATATCTGAGAGTTGGTGGGCTGACAGTTCTCTGTTTCAGGACATCAAATGCTCTCTGGTGGTGTTCCAACCATGACCAAGATGCATCTTTATGTGTCAACTCTCTGAGCAGTGCTGCTAGTTGGCTCAAGTCTGGAATTGCAACTCTCTGAGCAGTGCTGCTAGTTGGCTCAAGTCTGGAATTAACTTGCCTAGTTAACCATGCCAGGAAAACATTGGAAGGCTTGAACATTGTCTGGAGCTGACATCTCAAGATTTGGTGTTTGCTTGGAAAGGTCTGGTCATAAGCCTGAACTGGTAAACAAATGACAAACATAAGTGACTTCTTGCAACCTGATTTTGCATTTCTGAGGATTCAACTTAAGATTCAGTTGACTTGCCCTTTCCAGAACTTTCTTGAGGTTTCTGTCATGCTCAGATTCACCATTACCTCCTACTAGAATATCATCTACCATAATAGCACAAGGTTATCCAGAAAAAAATGCGCCATTGCACTTTGAATGACTTCACTGGCAGAATTCATCTCAAATGGCATTCTCAAAAACTGTAAATGCCAAAAGGAGTACTGAATGGAGTTAGCAACAAGGATTTCTTGTCAAGCAAAATTTGCCAAAAGGAACTCTTTGCATCTAAGACAGAAAAACAGTGGCATTTGGCATCAGAGCTGCAGCTTCTTCGACTCTATGCATTAGATGATGAGGTCTTTTCAGTGCTTTGTTCAAATCTCATGGATCAATACATATTCTGATATTATCTGAGCTTTTCTTATGAGCTACCACCATGGAAGATACCCATTCAGTTGGTTCTTCAGCTGGACAAATCACACTTTGTTGCACCATTTTGTCTAGCTCAGCTTTGACTCTGTTCTGCATAGCTACTGGAACTTTCTGGGCTGGCCTGACAACTGGGCTGACCTCTGGGTTTAACTTCATGGAGTACACAGCTGGAAGCTTGCCTAGTTTGTCTTTGAAAAGATCAGCATAGGTAGAGAAAATATACTGGTCAAAATTAGAGCAGTGGTCTTTAAAGCTTACACGATGGACTTCCTTACTAAATGAAATCAGTTCCCTTTTAATAAAAGAATATGTCCATTTTGATTTATAATTTATAAAACCTTTTGAAATTATTCCATTTATTGCATCTGTGACATTGATGATCAAAAGCTAATCATTTTGCCCTTTAGGCTCATGTCTTCCTCCACAATTATGACAGTTGGCTTCACTGAGACTGTGTGTGCTGTGGAGCTTGCTAGAAAGCTGTGGGGGTTCCCTGTGACTGTTGCAAGGCTTACAGTTGCTGTAATATGCTTGGGCCTGTTTCTTTTAATCACATGCTGCATACTATCAACATGAGCTTTAGAAGTTACTGGAAGCATGCATTTCTCATTTGTAAGCACATTGGTGTGCTTTTCTGTAAGCTCATATATCTGACTTCTCAGAGGCCTTATTCAAAGTCAGATCACTGTCACAAAGCAAAATCTGTCTCACAGCATCATCTTTAATACCACATACAAGTCTGTCTTTATTAACTCATCCCTTATATCACCAAATCTGCATGTTTTAGCTTTATTTCCCAAATCTGTTCTAAATGCTGCAAAGGTTTCATCAGGTTTTTGATCTGTTGTGTAAAATAAGTGTCTTTCCATTGTAATATTTGTTTGAGGGCTACATGTTTCTCTAAATTTATATTTCAAGTACTTGTGGTCTTCCCTGTACCCAGCCGGTACAACTGTATGACGGTTTTCCCACTCTCCTGCAAAGACAGCAGGTGCATACACAAATGAATGCTCCCTTTCAGTGGCTTCTGACCTAGCTAAATTAAACAGAATAAATGCCTTTATATGGTCATCTTTATCAGAAAATGCAGCCTGTATGAAAATATTGTACTCTTGCTCAAACACTCTCCAGTTTTCTGCAGTAGTATTGTCAAACACAAGTGGAGCTGGTCTACAAATCCTTCAGCCATGCCAACAAATTATGCCCAAACACACTGTAATAATATGGGCCTTGTATGTATATGCGAACAAGCTGCTATAAGTGCCTGTAATAACATTCAAATGCATAATAAACTCTTCGAAATACTGTGCTTTGCAAAGTATGCTTTGAAATGATTGTATTTTGCAAAATAATTATACTGTAATACTGCACAAACATACAAAACACTTCATACACTTCAGATAACTTGAATAGCTTTGAGTAATGCAAAAATATAGTGCTTAACAAAAAATGCAGTCGTTTCCATTATTTTATTCATTTATGTGATTTGGACTTTATTTCAAACATTTTTCCATAGTTATTTCAAAATTTTTTGTTAACATATCATAATTTTGAATATTTTCTTACTTAGAAATTCATTTAGAGCATTCCGAATGCCTCGTTTCATATTTTGCAAATAAGAAATAGTTTGAGCAAGTTTTAATACCTGAAATTTGTTTCTGACCTGTTTTGCAAGTTTTTCGTACCATAGGGATGATTCACTCCTGTATATTCCTCGAATGTTAACTGAGTGCCTCTCAGTCTCGAAGTTGAGGAATCTGGATCCCACTTCTGACACCACGTCGCTCGTCCCTCTCTAGTATAGATGATGAACAGACAGGGTAGTTCGTTTATATGCTTTATTGCATAGAAACACATCAGGATGGATATCAGCATTATAAAATATAAATGACCTGATTAACAGACAGACTACACAGATGTTCATGCTTACATCTCAACAGCTTACTACAAAATGGCAGTCAGGATCGCACATGTTCAGTATTTATACACTTGTACAAGCCCCTAGAAAGCTTCTTAAAACTACCTACACACTTGATGTTTCCATTCCTTCCAGTTTCTTTGGTACAGCTGAAAGTGTCAGATTTTCTTTGTGCCTTCTAAACAGCGCTTCTTGAGAAACTTCATATTCAACCAACTTTTTCTTCATGTCACCCCTTGATTTTTTTCAGTTTTATCAGTTCATCTGAATGGCTAGTTAAAGCTTCTTCTATTTTTTCCAGCAGTTTGTTGGTTAAATTGGTATATTTCTTCAGTGTTTCATTTATTTTAATCACCTCTGAGTACAATTGATTTATTTTTCTTTAAATTACTGGAAGCCATCTCTTGAACCAAAAGCTGAAGCTTGTACAGCTGTTTGCTGAGCAGCTGCAAAATCCTGCTCAGAAAGTGTTTTCTCTTTACCTTTTCTGGTTGATTTGTTTCAGGTTTTCCAAATTTCTTCTTTGCTGGCATCCAGGAAGTGTATTTACTAGCCATTATCTGAATTTTACCAAAAAGACATTTTCATTGGCACTCCTTTTTCTCAATTTCTGTCTTCACACTGGGAGAGCTAACATTATGTACAGCCTTCTTGGAAGCACCAGTCCAGATGCATTATTAGCCTCTTCCCATTCTATTACCTTTCACTTTCCAATTATTTGCTCCCAATACCTTGGTTCCTTTGCCATTTTCCTCCAATAAATTCCATCCCCCTCTTACCTATTCTCTGTACCCCAAATTTCAGTCATTGCTATCAGTAGAATCTTATTTCTCCATTCCATTGTTGGCTTAGTTCTTAGAATACCTTCTGCTGCTTTATGAATATAATATTCTGTATGGTTATTGTTATTCTCCTTAAAGATCTGAATCCAAAATCCCAGTCTCTTCTGATTTCTTGAGCTTCTGCCATTTTATCATCATCCCTTTACACTTTGAATTGTAACTTTCTGCTTGTGCTTTGTATAGGAGCTTTAACTGTGTAGCTCTGTAATACCCCTTCAAATCAAGTAATCCCAAACCAAGTTGTTCTATTGGAAGGATCAACTTATTCCACTTGAATGTTACCCTGTTCCCCTCCCAAATACATTCCTTCAATTCTGTATTAATTGCTATCCACAACTTCTCCTTTGGTTGATAAAAATATGCCTGACCTGTATATAAAGCAAAAGGGACTTAAATATTTTAATTGTTTGTTTTTTTGCTATCCATATCCATAAAACAGGGATTACAGTTTCTCAGTTTTTGTATTATCTTTTATTTAGTCTCTTCACACATATCCTTAGCTGCCATAACAAAATCTTTTTTAGCCCACACTCCTAGGTACTTAATTTTATCATGTCCCCATAAATCTGGGGATTGCTGAACTAATTCATGTGTGGGTACGGGTCCTCTTCACTTTACCAAAACACCACATCAGCGACTTTCATATGAGCGAGCTGACAACACCGAAACAACAGATCATCGACCGCTCGAAACACCAATGGAAAACAGATGGTAAGTAACTTGACAACCACACAACAATGGCAGCGAACAAAACAAACCCTCATGGGGGGCTTCGCCCCCCATCACTTTCTGTTTCCTGAACTTTTGTGCTAAAACCTTTTGTGCACTAGAGTTATTATCCAAAAAACAATTGCTTAACAGCAGTCTTTTTAAACTCTTGCATATTATCAAGGTATTCCCTTATTTTCTCTTTAGCACTCTACAGTTGTGCCTCTTTGTTCTGTGAGATTGCCCCTGTTCTGCAATACTTTAACATTTGTCAGTCTCTGTAAATAATTATTGCTACTTCTTAACCATATCTTTTTCTTTTATTTCTACCATATTTTAAACTCCACTTTCATTTCATCTCACGCCCTAGCTGTATTTTCTGATGAAATTTCTATCTTCCGTAATAACACCTGAATAATTTCCAATGCCTAAATTCCTCTCTATTTAACAGATAGATGGGAAGTGCCAGTGTATTTTAGTTAATATTGGCATGTGGTCTGAAATAGTTAATGGATGCATATGAAGGCTTTCAATTAAATGCACATGTTCCTATGAAATATAATTTCTATCTTGCCTAGCCCAGTTATTACCGTGAGGAATAATATGTAAATTCTCTTGCGAGCTCCTACTACTGAATTTACATCTTTCATGCCAAATATATTCATAAATTTCTTCAAAAATCTCCCCTTTTGTTATATTTTCTGTCTAGACCACCTAAGACTTGTGTAGCTTGGGATTCTGTCCCATACGTTGAGGAAGAATGATAAGGACAACAGCAGATATTAAAGTTATGTACTCACCATAACAGTGCATCTGTGTTATCCATTTTAATTCTTCCTCAACTCCCCTCACTCCTTCCACCTTCCTGTCATCTTCTGGAGTGACTTGTTGGATCTTTGGAACCTGTAGTTCCAGGTTTCAGCCCTGGCTTCATTTCTGTTCTCTACTGCTATAGTATACTAAGACTTTCAAGGCAGCAAACTCAGTCTGAGGTATTGAGGATGGACTAGGGCATTGTGGATAGAGGGAGTAGCTCGAGAGTTGGATCAGAGGTCAGATCTGTAACACATACATTGTGGAAGAATGAAAATGGACAGCACAGATGCATAATTATGGTGAGTACATAGCTTTAATTTTATTATCATATTCGTATTCATCCAGACTTCAGGCATTTCTTAAGGTTTTGTGTGTCTGGATCACATGATCAGTTCTCTGCCTTACCCTTTGGACTATCTGCTGCACCAGAAGTATTCACAAAGTGTCTAGCTCCAGTTATAGTTTATTGCAGACTACTGGATATCCACATTTTTTTCCACGTTTAGATGACTTGCTTATTTTGGGGGTCTTTTTCAAAGTGTCAGGAATCCCTCACTTTGGTGAGAGATCTCTTACACATGACAGGATTCCAAGAGAACATTCAAAAGTCTTGTTTGATTCCTTCATATAAGATTGTTTTACTGGGCTGTCAATTAGATACCTCAGTTCAAAGAGCTTTTCTTCCACAGGAAAAATATATCTAGATCTATGTCTAACATTTCTAGTCAAACTTCTTTTACTGCAAGGGAATACCAAAGGATTTGGATCTCATGGCAGCTATGATTTTCATGATACTTGTGGCAAGACTCCACATGGTAAAGATACAGTGGTACCTGAAGTCTGTTTGGTCCAAGTGCCAACATCCTTTGTCATGCTGGGCTTGTCAGAAGAGAAATCACTTGTTGGAGACAGCAAATTTCCCTAAGTCCAGGTCTACCCTTGTCCCTCCCTGCTCCAAAGTAGTCAGTCACCACAGTCACCGCGGACTTTGCTTCAAGATCAGTTTCAGGATGGCTAAAACTGCAAAGTGCATAGTACACTAAAGACAGATGCAAGCACACAAATGTGAAGTAGATGCTTGCCCTGATCAATGCATTCAACTGTCTGAATCATCTTTAGTCCCCTAGACTTCTTCAAGTTGCTACAAACAATACCACAGTCATCTGGTACACAACAAGCAAGGGGGAACTAGGTTGTACCCCCTCTGCAAACTAGCCTTGTTAGCATGGGATATTGCTTCACAGCACAGTCTCATTCTCCAGGCATCCTGCATTCTGTTAGAGCAAAATTGTGTGGCAGACAAGCTAAGCAGGACAAGGGACGACCCTCAAAAATGGAACTAGGTCTGGAGGTCTTCCAAGATGTAATCCATCTGTAGGGAGTTCAAGTTCAGCTGGCAAGATTCTGTTCCAGGACTTCATGCAAGAAGACCTGGAAGACAAATGCCATTCCTTTTCATGTTCCTGTATGCTTTTCCACTAATGTCCTGGGTACTTATGAAGATTTAGAAGGCATCTCACAAGATCATTGTGGTTATTTCCTTTTGGCCCAGACAACAGTGGTTCTCCCCTCTTTAGGAAATGTCCACCTCACAGATGGGATTTAGTCACACACGATCATGAGTATTTGATGCATCCTGACCCCAGTCTACTGCAGTTGACTGCCGGGATGGTAGGATCTTAATTCTCCTTAGGCATGCTTACTGAGGATGTGAAACAGGTACTTGTGAAGATAGGTGAAGGCTGCTAGCCTAGCTAGATAGAATTTGTAGATAATTCTGTCATTTGTAAGTATTAATATAAGCCACAGGCTTGTTCTTTTAAATGGAAGAAAATACTGTTAGATGTGGAACTGCACAAATGTAACAACAGTCCACTCTGCTGTAAGAAAGCTGATAAGTCAAGCATTGTGAAATTCTTTGATCTAAAACTCAGAGCCAAGATGTCTAGAGGGAGGCATTCTGCCTATTGTTTTGAGGCCAGAGTTAATGGATAGAATTTACATGTATAATTTATTTTATTGCTCTGGCTTCCTGACCAGCTGCAAGATCAAAAGGGCTATTAACCTCTGAGTTTCTGTTAGCCTGGGAACCAGAAATAAATTATTGTAATCTGAAATGAATCAGTGGTACTGTGTTATCAATTTAAGAACAGAAATAATGAGGGCATTTAGCATTTGTCTTGAGAACATCCAACATCACCAGCACTCTGCCTCTGTTCTATATGTAAATTTATTTTAGAACTGTATTTTCTCTTGGATATGGCTAGGAAACAGGAAATTTAAATTAGTCTTTTTCTGTATTGATGTCAGAACTTTTCTACTGTATTATTTTAAGTATTTATTTGTGATGTATGAACTATTGACTAGCACTGTGTAGTAAGAAGTATTGTCTTGGGTTTTTATCATGTATTATTAAACATTTTAAACCTTTCAACTGTGGCTGTTTTAAGTAGAGTTAATTTAAGCTCTAGAGTATATTGCATGTATAAGTGATACTGGCCAAGCCACTCCAATAGCCCTTGACTGTTCAGTTGCACTTACCATTTGGATAATAATATTGCACAGTATAATTGGACACCCTTTCATAAGGGCGTTTTGGTAGCTGATAAATATTAGTGGGTGGTGGCAGTGATTTATTCCGTATAGTCTAGGTAAAAGGGGCACAGCTGGAGAACCTGTGCTAGCCTTCCCCAGGAGGGTCTGTGTGGTTCTGTAGAGCTCTTATCTCAAAGTGTGTGCGTGTGTCAACTACTTGGGCAGGGACACAAAGCACTGGTTGGCCAGAGAGGGTGCTGGAGGTTTTAGCTTGCCCACTAGGCTGAGATCTGGACCCTATAGCTGTGTCAGTGGGGAGTCTTATTGGGGACCTGGAGAGAAAGAAAGAAACCAGCCCCAGACTGACTGTGATCTGTGTGTGCTATTAAGGGAAATTGTACTTTATTGTGTGTGTATTTATCCTATCCCTATATGGACACCCCTCACTGGTGTTAGTGGCGATGATTGAGGCTCCTTGAGTGCTGGGCCAGTGCACAGGTGTCACAGTACTAATGGCGGCAAGTATTCTAGAGCATCAACTTGGTCCTGTATACATGCATTTACAAGGGATTACAAGCTTGATTTGTTCCCTAGGACTAGATCAGGCTTTGCTAGGACTCCTAGGGGCTCCTGGACTCTTCCCCTTCCTAATGTAATAAGCTGGGGTAATCTACCCATATAGGTAAAGCTACTGCAGCACTGTTCAGTGTGATGAATATGATACAGTTGTGTAAGTAAATTTACCAAAACAGTAGATGTTCGAATGATCACTGCCGCAGTAGTCACTCCCTCCCTCTATGCACCTTGTTTTTTGGCATGTTGTTTATGCCAGGGTGTGGACAGTTATTATTTTATTGTTAAAGCATTGCCCTTTCAGGGCTTAGCTTTCCTGTTTCTCTTGCCATAAAAGCTCTGAAGGGCTCAGCACCCAATCCTGTCTTTTTAGTCACCTCAGCTTTAGCTGAGTAATGGTTTGGGTGCGTGGAATGTGTCCTGAAGCTTTGAAAGCTGTCTGTGATATCCTTGGCAGGATATAACCCATATAGCTAAGGCTACAGTAGCAGTGATCATTTGAACAAACTACTCTGATGCTAAGTTTACTTACATAACTGTACTTTCTAGGATTCAACACAAGAATTCACTAGCAGAGGATGCACTTGCCCTGGATTGAAGAATTCTTTTTTTTTTTCAGTAATAATTTTTATTATTTTCTTATATGCCATACAAAATGAAAACATAACAAAAAAAATTAAAAAGAAACTAACAACTAAAGTAATTAACAAAAACACAAAACATATATACAATATTTACATAAATGCTTCCAAGTAACACATTGAATTATACACCAAAAATATACAAATGGTTAAGATCAATTCAAGTAATAAACAGTGTTACAGAGTTTTTTAAAGGTGTAAAAATAATTCTTGTTAAATTCAAATATGAGATGTTACGCTAATATAATATTAAATACTTGTTCCCATATTTTTGGATTGTTAATATTTTTATTATGTTGGTTCAAAAGTAATTTGTGAGCTAGTATATGCCTTATTGCTAGTACTCTAAAATTATTCCATGATGTTTTGGATGGGTCTAACCAATTAGTAGCTATGTATAGCTTCATTAATAAAAGATATTGATTAATACAATACTTTGAGATTTAGGAAGTTCTTTTGGGGGAATATGCAAAATCATAAATTTCCATGACAATGTTGTACTTTGGTAACCCATCTTTTGAAGTTGTATCTTTAGTGAGTTCCAAAGTCTGTATATGCATTTGCAACTCCAGAACATATGAAGAAGATCAGCAGATTGATCCTTGCAGTATGGACAAACTGGAGAATTTTTGGAATTAAATTTGTGCAGGCTAAGACATGTATAATACGCATTATTCCATATCATCAACTGGGTATACATCAGTTTTTGAAGAGAAATAGATTTTGTAGTCAAATCAATTACTTTTATCATATGACTGTCTTCTATCTCTGGCATTTTCTCTTTCCAATATTTTGACGCAAGAATTTTATCTTTGAATTTAAGCTCCTTTATTAGATTATTTGCTGCTGTTATAAATTTAATATCTTGTTGGAGAGCTTGCCACAAATTTGAACATTTAATTATATTCTCTTCTCGGGGTTTAAAATTTTTAAAGTAACTTATAGAAAGTTCCCTAATTTGTCTTACAATAACGAGATAATTTTTGGGTAAATTTAATTCTTGTCTTATCTGATTAGCCGAGAGTTTGAGAAGTGTATAAATATCTATTAAAGTTAGATTGATTATTAATGGGAATTCTTTAAGATCAATTAGTTTTTTATTTAGTCTCAGGTTAGGGTTTCTATGAAAGGGTTGATAAGCCATCATATATTGAGCAAGATCTAATGACTGAAATAAGGTTTGTAAAGACGTTACATATAATTTAATGTGATCCATTATCCCATACAGTTTCAAAGTTTCTTTAGGTAAAAAGGGTATGGCTTTAGGATTAATATTTAAATGTAAAATATATTTATAGTTCAGTACTACCCAGGTAGGTATCCATTTAGTGCTTGTTATGTTATAATTAGCAATTCTAAGAAGCCTGTTTGAGTTTACTATAAGGTAGTAGGTTTCAAAATTTGGTAACTCCAATCCACCTCTATGTTTTGGGGTCATTCATTTTTCATATGAAATCCTTGTTTTCTTTGGCTCCCAGATAAATTTAGCTAATTCTTTGTGAATTCGTTTAAAAAATGGTTTTGAAATTACTACCTCAGCAGATCTGAAAATATATAATAATCGTGGTAGTACATTCATTTTGATAATTGATACTTTTGATAATACTGGTAGTCATAAATTCTTCCATCTCCCCAAATCAGATACTATTTGATCCCAAACTGTTTTAATATTAGTAAAATAAAAATCCTTATCATCCGTAGCTAAGCCAATACCAAAATATTTAATGTTATCTTTACACATTGTTTGTCCCACCAGAGGCAACAGTGAAAAGGGTTTGGGAGTTCTCAATGGGAAAATGCTAGTTTTTTTTTAGATTAATTTTATAGTTGGAAACTTCTGAAAAGTTCTCTATTGCTTTTAGTAGCTTTTTAGTGTCTGAGATTGGAGTTGTACAATATATATTCAGATCATCTGCAAACGCTGCCATTGATATTTTTGTTCCGTAAACTAGTGGGGCATTGTGGTATATATTCTGTTTAATGTACAGGAATAAAGGTTCAACATATATATTAAATAATAAAGGAGACAGAGGACAACCCTGACGTGTTCCATTTCTGACTGGTATTCTTTTAGAAGAATTGCTGTTTATATAGAGTGTGGTATATGGATTACTATATAGAATTTTTAACACTTCAACAAACTCAGGAGATATA
This sequence comes from Protopterus annectens, assembly GCF_019279795.1. Taxonomy (NCBI): domain Eukaryota; kingdom Metazoa; phylum Chordata; order Ceratodontiformes; family Protopteridae; genus Protopterus; species Protopterus annectens. The sequence goes on along the minus strand of NC_056737.1, from coordinate 1,700,124,325 downwards.
TTAAAATATGGTAAAATTTCAAACAAAAAGTTTATATCAACCCTATCAAAAGCTTTCTGCGCATCAATCATAAGCGCATACATGTTAAGGTTCTTCTGTTTAGCATAAGCTATTAAGGTATGTAGTGTAAGTGTATTATCACTAGTTTGTCTATTTGCCATAAAGCCAGCCTGTTCACTAGATACGATACGATTCATTACTTTTTTAATCTATTAGCTATAATAGAGGTTAAAATTTTCATATCTACATTTATTAATGAAATTGGTCTATAATTATCTGGGTTTTGAGAATCAGAGTTAGGTTTGAGTATAAAAATGGTTTTTGAAGCATTAAGATGGGGATCATTAATTTTATTCTTAATTATATAATTAAAGACACGTGAGAGTATTTTGCCAAAGATATTGCCAAATTTCTTATAGAATTCCACCGTCATACCCTCCGGACATGGTGACTTGTACGATTTCATATATTGAATTGTATATATCACTTCTTCTTCAGATATCGGTTTAATCAAATCACTTTGAATACTGTCTTCTATTTTCGGAAATTTAATAGTTTGTAAAAATTCCTTGCTAGTTCTATGGGGGGATAAGTCACTATGCTCACCATATATACTAGTGTATATCTGCTCAAAGACATTTATGATATCTTCAGTTTTGAAATAATTTGTGTTTCTAAAATGTATTTCCGAAATTTGTACTGCTGTTCTCGATTGATTAATTATCCTAGCTAATGCCCGTGATGGTGTTTGCACATGATTGGCATACCTCACTAACATTCTATGTTCCTGAAACGTCAAATTACAATTTTGTATTAGAAAGAGATCTTTTTGACATTTAAGTAGTTCCACCTCTGAGTATTAAAGTTTTGCATCAATTCTTGATCAAGTGTCTTAATTTTAGCCTCTAGTTTTTGAATATCTCTATTTTGTATTTTTTTATAGTATGAAGTTTTTTGCAAAAATATCCCTCTTATTTGTGCTTTAAATGTCGCCCAATCAATGTCAGGTATACTTTGTTGTTTCTTTAATCTATCTAATAATTCTTTAAGATGACCTGTAATTTCCTGCACTATTTCCTCCTTATTCAACAAATTTGGGTTAAGAGACCAGTTAAAACCTATTTGCTGCTGGACCTCCATTGGATCTTCAGCAAAACTTAATGAAATTTTTGAATGATCTGATGTGTATCGTGCGTGTGTAACAACTAAGGGTCCCAGGTTAACCATTATTCTTGAAATCAAAAAGAAATCTATTCTGGACCACATTTTATGACACGGGGAATAAAAAGTATAATTATTTATACTATTTCCAGTATTTAAATACTGAATAGGATCATATAGTTGAAAGTCTTCCTTAACATCACTTAATACTGATACCACTTGTTTATTAAATGCTCTTTGTGGACAAGATATATCCAACTTCGGATTCTGAGAGGAATTCCAGTCTCCTCCAATAATTATATAGTACTTATCATATTGTGTCAAAATTGGATATAATGATGTTATGAATAGATGCTGGTCATTACAGGGTGTGTAAACATTTAACAATAAGATTGGTTTATCAAACTGGGTAGCTGGATTGAAGAATTCTATTTCTGTGTTCTTTTCCTCCTTTTCCCTTTCTCCTTAAGGTTATTCAGGAAACCAAACAGGAGGGCTAGTCAGCACTAGTTCTCCCTTCTGCTCCAGCTCGGAAAGGACACTCCTTATTTACTGCCACAGCATGTGTAACCTCCTAAAGCAGTTGTTGGGAGTCCCTCATGAACCTGTACCTATCCACATTGAACCTGGCATCTTGGAGGATATAACTCTTATTTCCTTTGGGCATCTTTATCCTAAGGATCTGTTAGAAATCATGTGAGAGGCTAGGAGACCAAGTACAGTGAAATCTTACCTAGTTAAATACAAGAGATTCTTCTTCCAATGCAAAAGAACAAGTCTGCACTTTACATAGATAATGTACTTGTGGTTCTTCTATGTCTCTCTCAACCTTTTCCCACAGCCTTGTCTTACACTTATGTGAAAATGCATCTTTCTGCCATTTATGCTGGTCTTTGTGTGAAAACTCCCTCGGTAGCCAGACGACCCATTAAGCAGTTTCTGGAGGGCATCCTGCATTTTGGAAATCCTAGCAGACAGTGGTGTCAGCCTGGGCTCCCATCTTTATGGTGGAGAAACTGCACCCCCAAGCCAGCAGTGACAGTCATGGAAAACAGTGTTTCATTTAGCTATCACCATAGCAGGAAGAGTAGCTGGACTCCAAGCCTTGATGTGCAAACAGCCTTTCCGTAAATTTCATAAGGATAGTTATCCTGTACACTAACCCTCCTTAATGTCAGAAGTCTTAACAGGACTAACTCTGTATCAGGCTATCTGGCTACCAGTGCTATTTCCAAACCTTTAGAATAAGGGAGAAAAGTTTATGACTTCCTAGATGTCAACTTAGATGGTATAAGGACAGCGTTAAGGATGTAAGGAGGTCAGGTCAAATGCCTGTAGCATGTGCTGAAAATAAGAAAGTGTTGCTTGTATCCAAACAAGCTGTTTCAAAGTGGATAGTATCGTTTGTAATTTTCTCCTTCAAAACCCAGAATAAATCCATACTAGAAAAAAATCAGCTCGTACTCCACAAAGGTCATAGCTATTACTGTTGCTTTTCTGTCATGAATCAGGGCTTCCAGAGTAAGAGCAGGGTTTGTTTAAGCAATCCTGAATGGCACGTCTCTTCTGATCCAGGGTGTCTTGGGGTCAGCTTTAGGAATCTTCTCTAATGTGATGGCTGTAACAGTGATCTGCAAAAAGAGCATAGTGCAGTTGTGTTACCAGCCTACTATAATTGTAGATGTTCGAATGTGTTCACTACTGCAGTCCCGAGTCCCTCTCTTCATCCTCTCTATATTCTGGGCAGCCAGGTTCCAGGATAGGGGTACTCATTTCGTTTCCTCCTCCTTACTTAGTCCAAGTCATGTCTTTTTTTCCCTTTTACTCTTTTGTTACCTGGGTCTGTTAGGAAGGGCAGGAGTATCAGGCCTTTCCCAGATCCTCTTGGTTAGGTTAGCATAACTTATGGAATTATAGGCAAGTTGTTGGTATCCTACCATATCCTTGGGGTGGGGGCATGAAAGAACAGAAAATAACATTGGAAGATGTCATATTTATAGGTTTACCTTCATATTGTCAATCACATATGTCGACCCATTTCTGCGAAATCAAAACCGCGAAACTTTTAAAAGGTCGAATTAATGTCGCATTTCGACATTTCCGGCTGCCCCACACCTCCACACCAGTGCTACCATGGGTCAAAAAGGGGGAGAGATTTAGCTGTTCGCATGTGTCGTTTTTGTCGTTTGGGACGTTCGCACTTCGGTGTGTTCGCGGAAGCGGGGTCGACCACATACTGAAATCACCGTTATGAAGGTAAACCTATTTACACCAGATATATGAGGATGTCTGAGTTGAAAGTGATGACAGCCCACCTGAGGAGGAAGAATGTTCCATTATGAAAGTTTGGTGGGATCAGAATTCCCTCCCTGTTGTGGTAATTGCAAAGTGACCATACTGAATCATCTACAGTTATGGTAGGTTGGTGACACAGCTGTGCTTTCTCCTGTTACAGTCCTATGAAGGCAGTGATTAGAATACTTCCCCACCTCCTCAGTGGCCTCAGAAAGTTCTCTGCCAAAAGCATAGAGAAATGTCTGTGTTAATTTGTTCTGCAAACCAAGTTATCATAACTGGAGTACACAATGACACAAATGTAAAATATCAGTTCCGTAAATGCAGAATGCTGTTACCATAGAGTGTCTATGATTTCTAGTAACAGCTAACTAGTACATAAATCTACTTAAGTAATAATGTTTCCTTTGTTTTTATTAGATAACAGTGCCCAAATGAGTGGAGCAAATATCTGTGCTTGGAGGCCAATTATACAACTGTTGCACGCCTTTTCTAGAAGCACAGAGAGGTTAACAGCTCCAGTAACCACTATGGTGATACAATTCCAGAATATCCTACTTGTTTATATGCAGGTGCCATTCTGTCAACCAGTTTAAACAAGTTTGTTGCACTTTCAGTCTGTAAAACATAATCTTGTGATGGCATCACCAGCTACTTAGGTTCACATAATTTCCTTTTCCTTTTTCTGTACTTAGTTATTCAAACTTTCCAGATATTTGGTTTACTGACTGAGCACAATTTTTGAGAAACTTGATCTGAAGAACCTAATTCTGTAACCTTTCATGTGATGAAAGATTTTATAACTTATTCTGAGGATTTTCTACCTTGGCATTAGTTATATTAGTTAAGGGGAATACTTGGTTAAATCCCTTTATAGGGAGTGATATAGGGGCTTTACTTTTATGTAAAAAAAAAAATAAACAAGTGCTAGTTGCCAGAATCAGATTTGTCAATTTAGGTTTCACTTAAAAATACATAGATTAGCCGTAAACACTTTATGCCTTTTCTTTTTCTGACTTGACCTCACTAGCTCAACATACCCAATCTCTCACTATATGTATATTTGTTTATTAAAATTTTGTTACAGATAATGTCAGATAATTTTTTTTTGCATGTAGGCAGACATCCAAGGAAACATTGGCACTGATGTAGACTCTGCTTTCTGTGTGCTCCTTTTTTTCTTGGCAGATCTCTAGAAATGTATTGGCGTTGATGCAGTCTGCCTTCTTTGTGCAGCTATCTGAAATGTATCATGTTTCTGTTTTAAGTTGTGTGTCACTGTCATTTGAGATTTTCTGACTGGACTTTTCCATTTTAGCAAAATAAAAAGTTAAACGAGCATGCAAGGTTATGAGGATGCCAGCGGCACAGAAGTGTAACAGTAATGGTGAAGAATTTCAACCTGCCAATTTGCTGTTCTCTGCCTGATTTTTCCCTATGTCTGAAGCAATATGACAACAATCAGTGCTCATTATATTTACTGATTTGACAACATTTGCTTTTTCAGCATACTTTTTAGTTTGAGCTTCACTTTATCAGTGAATAAAAATCACTGACTTTATGTTCCTTATTTTTCTTTAGAGTTACAGAAGACTCTTATTCAACCATTCTCCAGCCACTTCCTTCTAATATTCCAGCATGGGCTCGGCGTCTTAGGAACTGTGAGGTTGGCTAATTTAACTAAGATTTAAAAATGTTTTAGTTAATATATTTTTGCCAGTTACTGATTTTGGTTGGTTTGCATTAGTTAAAGAGATCATGCAGTCTTTGCTGCACTAATTCACTGCTTGCTTTAGAGTTGTGAAGCAGTATGTGACTATCCTGTGAGGCATTTTATCTATACTATTTATTTATCCTTTGTTGACTACTAGGCTAGTAGCCACTTTTCACGGGAGACTTGAAATGGTATTGCTACTAGTAGGACAGGCCATCGGGGAACTTTCCCTACTCTTGGCAGTAGGGTTAAGAGTTTGTAAGTGACACAATGGACTAACTCTTCCCGTTCCAGGCATGGAGGTGGCTCAGAGGAACAGGGAGAAAACTTGCCTGATTCAGCTTTTGCTGAAACTGAAGTGAAAGTTGGTGAAAATGCAATCAAAATTGTAGAATTGCTATCAGAAATGTTCTCACATGATTTGGGAGCAGAGAAATCATTGTTTTCGAATGGAGAGGAGATTGAGGAAGAAAGGAGGTGAATACAGAGTTGGAAATGGATTCGGAGAAAAACTTCCAGAAATATTTGTTTGAATCGACAGAAAAAGTGGAAAAATGTATTGCTTCAACCCTCCAGTCTGGAGGGTTGCAGGATGTTTGTCTGGAGGAGATGATAAACCAGAGTGAGCCAGAAAGTGGAGCTACAGTATCCTGGAGTGAGATTATGGAGAGAATAGAAGAAAAAATGTACCAGAGAATGTTCCAGAGAGAACGAAAAAGACTTAATGAAACAGTGGGAGAAACTCCCAAAGAAGAGAGTGGAGTAAAAGTGGTTTGGATGAGCAGTAAAAAGGAAGAACGTCTGGACCGATATGAAGTATGGGATAATGTTGTAGTACCACTGGGTGTTAAAGTTGAAGAGGTAAAAGCTTTAATTTTAATTAACAAAGAAACATTTTGTGACTTCATATTTGAAACTGGTCAGGCTTATGGAATTTTTTTTTTTTGGGGGGGGGGGGGTTAATGAAAAAAAGAAAACAGACTTTCCATGGTCAGAATATGTTGTACAATCGTTTTTTAGACAAACAAAAAAAGGGTTTTATTTCAGTTTAGGACTGAAGTGGAAGCAAAATAACTGAAAGAATATATGCTGACAACATGTAAAGAAGTGATAGGCACTACTAAAATATAAGATGAAAGATGACTATGGACTGGGGGATGGGAATGTGGAGTTATTTTAAAAATGTAAAATGACAATGTTATACATATACCTAGTATTACTAATGTGCATGGTAATAGAGGGTTTGTGAAGAACAGAGGACAACATAAAGCGTGTTATTTTTGTGGAAAGAATGATTGTTTAATTAATGAATGTGACAAAAAAGGTGTTATTTATGTGGTCAAACAGGACATAATGCAAAGAAAATGTGAATTAAAGTATAACAAATATGGCAGTACAGGGCAGTGTGAGATAGAGACACAAGAAAATGAAAATAAAAATGTAAATGAAGTTATACAAGAAAAAGAAATAGAAGAGGATGTTGTACAGGAGGTTACACCACAAATGAAAAATGTAGAAGTTGCCTTTAAAATTGAAGAAAAAGATGAGACAAGTGAGAAAGAATCCAAGTGGCACATGGTAAAAGGCAAGAAAAATGCTATAGGAAAAAGAGTTAGGGAGAGAAAAAGAAAATTAAAAAATATTATGGTAAGAGAATTAAAGGTAAGGGGTAAAAAACATCTTAAATATAACTGTTCAATAAAGCTGAAAATGTTTGCTTTAAATGTGAACAGTATGAAAAATATGAAGAGTAGGATTAATATTACATGTTGTGCAGCTGTAGATCCTCAAATAGTGTTAGAAGACATCATACTGTTAACGGAAGAAGAAAGGGTACAAACAGGCTTTAGAATGGTAATGTTGGAATATAGGTAAAGAAACCTATTCAGGTATATGTATACTGTGTACAGAGAATATAAAGATATTAGCTGTAACAATAATAGAACTAGGGAGAATAACTGTAGTTGATCTGAGATGAGAAAGGTATGTATACAGGGTTGTAGGTTTATATGTGTATGTGACAAAAAAGAGAAAGAAACAATGTTTAAAAGTATATACTTAATTATAATTATGTTTGTGTTGGTAAGGGTATAATAATCGCAGGTGACTTTAGTTGTAACCTAAGGAATAAAAAGAGGGACTGTGATTTTAAAATAGTTACAGAAATTATTAGGAGTGGACAATTAAAAATATGGGGTAATGAACAATGGACATATAAAAGGAATGAAATTAAGACTGAAATTGATTACTTTTTAATATCAGAAAGTTTAAAAATTTCTCAGAAAGGAATAAATTATACTGGATTTTCTGATCATGTGGCTATTTATATAAAAAAATTATGAAAATGAAGGATATATTAAAATAGTAAAAGGAATAAAAAGAATTAATGAAAACAGAATTTGGATATAGGAGAAAGAAAAAAGCTTATAGAATTATGGAAACAGCATATTTAGAATGAGGTCTTTGAAAATTAGATTGTGTGGTGGATACAATTTAAAAATAAATATGAAAAGGTATTTTTAGAATGTGTAGAAGAGAAGAGGAAAAGAGAAAGTAAGGAGTACACAGTGCTAAGTAAAGAACTTTTTAAAGGTTTAGTAGAAAAGGATAGAATATTATACTAGAAAAAGAAATATACAAATGAAATAAAAAACTAACTTGTTATATAAGCAAAAATATTGCTTACAAAGGCAAAAGAGGAAGTAGCACCATATTTATATAAAATGAACAATAAAAATAATAAAATAATTAAAAAATAAAGACAGTAAACAAGTTAATAAGCAATAAGGAATATATGAAATAAGAGCGATGTGTTAAATTTATATGGCAAAAAAGTATGCGTAGAACAAATTTATGATGGTGGGACATTTCATAAACAGGACAGTGAATATTTAGAGAAAATAAATTTAAAGGAGTTGAATGAGATTATGAAAGATATTAATATAAATACAGCCATGGGATTAGATGGGATTGAATATAATATGTATAAAGATATGGAAGACCAGCAAAAAATGATATTTATACAAGTTATGAATGGATGGACACAGTCATTAAGTATAAGGAAATTTGTATGGGGGTTTTAAAATGTATGTATAAGAAAGGAAATAAAGATGAGATAAAAAAATTGGGGACCTATAACATTAAATAATACAGTTTAAATTTTTTATGAGAAGAATAGCTAAAAGAATATAATGTACAATGGAAAGGTTATATGATCAAAATGTGTATGGAAGAAAGGGAAATCAGGATTTTTTGTGATTTATAAAAGAAGTAATTGAAGACTTAATAAAAAAGGAGAAGTAAAGGTTATGATAGGTGATAAAAGTAAGGCATATAATAATATCCAATATGAATTTTGCAGGAATATAACATAAGTGACAAAGTATTACAAATTATTAAATTAATATATGAAAAGAATTATGTGAAATTAAACATAAACGGTTGGATTGGGGAAGATGTGAAAATAGAGTGTAGAATAATCCAAAGGTAAAAAAATGCACTAATGTAATGTAAACTACAAAATGAAAGGCATAAAAAGAGCAAACCAAACCACTTTAATAAAGGAACCAGTAATCGCTTTCGTCTACATAAGACTTCCTCACATTGACATACTTTTCTTTAACCCAGCTTTTAAAACATAAGAAAAAAGCAGTAATGATGAGATATACAAATTATAAAAGAATTAAAGAATGTAATGATTTTTTGTGGAGGTTGTCCATAGTTAAATTGCCATTAAAAGCAAATATGGCATACAAAAGTAAACTAGATGGAATATGTCATAAGTGTAAAGAGTTTGAAACTACAGAACATGTTTTTTTTATGTGAAAGAATTCAAGAGTTGTGGAAAGTATGTAAACATGATTTGGTTAAAGATTATTTGAAATTTGAAATGTTAAATATGGACATGAAGAGTATGGTTATTATGGAACAAGATCTCAAGAAAAGGCAAAGAAAATGGATATAGTTATATTTTATATAACATGGACAGTATGGAACGAGAGACTTAATGAGATCAAATACAGTGGTAAATGGACATTGACAAGAATATTGGAAAAATATGGTTTTGGTTGTGGGTAAAAGGGTGGGGGGAAAAACTTAAAAAGAAGTTGATGTTGTATTGAGTGATGTTATTTATATAAATAATGTAAATATTTAACTAATATGAAATTTAAGAATTTTTACAAATAATAAAAAAACGGTGGGGGAAAACACTAAAACAGAAGTTGATGTATTGAGTGATGTTATTTATATAAATAATGTAAATATATAAATAATATGAAATGTAAGAATTTTTACAAATAATAAAAACTCTACTCTTTGGAGCTGCTACCTGGTGTAAGTGGGCTGTCTCTTACAGTAGTAGGGAAGAGGACTAAGGGAAACAGCAGCATGGAGGATAATAGAAACGCTGTGGAGAGTTTGGATGTAGAAAATGTGGATAAAATTTTGTTCAATATGGAGTATCAGAATGCAGCTAGATTCCTGTATGGTGGATGACACAAATGAGTAGTGTGTAGCTGTCTCAGTGGAGAATGAAGTAAGTGAATCTGTTGGAGTGGTGGAGATAACATAACTGGCATTAGCAAGGCTTGCAGATGTTCTGTTGAAAATAAGCGGGATGATCTAGATGACATTTCTACCATTTCATGGAGTGAGATGGCAGATTACTTTTTTGGGCGTGCTGAGGATGGTAATGTGGAGAAGGAACCAAGTGATATGGCAGGAGAGAATGTACCAGTTAAAACTTATGCAGCAATAACAGAAATTATTAGAGGAAAGTAGCAGCAAACTGAGGAGGCTGATTTTATGGTGGCAGAAAATGCAGTAATTAAAACATGTACAGCAGTGACAACAGACAAAAAAGAAGAGCAGCAACAAATTGAAAGTAAAACTGTTTTTAAAAAGAAGAGAAGACCAATTGTGAGTATAAGAATAAAAATGACACTGTGATAGATGGCATGTATAGGACAATTTGGTAACTGTTCTGGGTTTTAAAATTTAGGAAATTCTGCCTTACACATACTGGGGGTAGAGACCTTTTGTGACTTAACATTTAGAACTGAGGGACTGATGATGAAAATTCTGGAACTGCGTAACAAAAAGGACATTTATCTGTGGAACAATGATTTGTTTTCTGATAGTAACTTAAATGTTGAAAAAGTGTTACTTTGCAGTTTAGATCTGATAAACTGGAAAAACAGGATGTTAATTCATAAAGGGTTTGTGTGAAACAGTTTTTTTTTTAAACAAAAAACATCTTTATTAAATTATCACATATGACTTAGGAAATCATACATTTATATAAATGAAAGCAAACCATATTGACCTAATTTTAGTTGTAAACATTATACGTCACAAACCATATTGACATAATTTTTCTTTGCAAACATTATAGATCGCTTATAATCTATCCAGTCATTTTCAGTCAGACAGCTCATTCAAATCTTGCATTCTTTTATACCTCGTTCCTCCTCTGCTTATATTGTTCCCACAATTCCTATTTTTTTCCAAAGATCCCAATTCCAGTTGTTTTATCTCTGTTACTATATTCACTACTTAGGTTTGTGTGAAACTGTTGATAACATTATTAAAGTTAGAAATGAGAGAAACGTATACAGTGGAGAGTAGAGGTTGGAAGCTGTATTGAAATTTGGGAAAAAATGGGGAAACACATTGACATCGGTGGTCGTGAAGACTTTTGAGAGGCTGGTGTTAGCTCACTTGAAGGATATTACAGCTCCCTCATTGGACCCCCTTCAGTTTGCTTATCTAGAGAACCGGTCAGTAGACGATGCAGTTAATATGGGCCTGCACTATACCTTGCAACATCTTGACAATCCAGGGACATATGCAGTGATTCTGTTTGTGGACTTCAGCTCTGCATTTAATACAATAATTTCAGAACTTCTTCACTTGAAACTCTGCCAGCTTTCCAATTTTCTAACCAATAAGAAACAGCAGGTGAAGCTGGGGAAATTTACATCTAGCTATCGCACAATCGATATAGGTGCCCCCCAGGGATGTCTGCTATCCCCACTGCTATTCTCCTTCTACACTAATGACTGCACCTCTAAGGACCCCTCTGTCAAACTTATTAAATACACAGACGATACTATCATCGGGCTCATCAGGAATGGTGATGAGTTTGCATACAGACGGGAGGTTAAGCAACTGGCCTTTTGGTGTAGTCAGAATAATCTGGAACTGTACACTCTTAAAACTGTGGAGATGACAGTGGACCTTAGGAGTGATACTACAGTATTATCCCCCCCTTTATATTTAATACTGCTGCGTCAGTTGTGGAATCCTTCAAGTTTTTGGGATCTATAATCTCCCGGGACTTGAAGTGGGAGACCAGTGTAGGGTCCAGCATAAAAAAGGCACAACAGCAAATGTACATTGTACGACAGCTGAGTAAGTTCAACCTCCCACAGGAACTGTTGATTCAGTTCTATACAGCAGTTATTGAGTTTGTTCTCAGCTCATCCATAACAGTGTGGTTTGGATCTCTGTCTAATCATTGCAAAAATAGGTGACATCGTATAGTCAGGTCTGCCGAAAGTATTATTGGTGCTAGTTTGCCCTCCTTACAGAACCTGTACTATTCCAGATTCATGAAAAGGGCAGGGAAAATCATCACCAACCCTTTACATCCTGGCCACCATCTTTTTGAACTATTACCATCAGCCAGATGTTATAGATTAATACGCACCAAAACAAGCAGATATAAGGACAGGCCATCAAGTTAATAAACTGTTAACTCAGCTTATTAGGTTGGGGTATTCTTTTTCACAAGCCTCCAAGGATTCTGCAGTATTTACAAATTGTTAATACTTGTTTCTTTCAGAGTTTATTTCAGTATTTTGTGCACTGAGTTGCCCTTTGCACCTTGTATGTATGTGTTATATGTATATTTACTTTTTTGTTGTGTTCTTAATAGTTGTATGTATGTCGTTTATGTAATTCATACTTTGAGAGTCACTGAAACCAGAGTCAAATTCCTTGTATGCATGCGTACTTGGCCAATAAATGTGATTCTGATTCTGAAACACTTGCCAAATGTTATTATTGTGGGTGGTCATAGATGGACATTAAGGTATGCTGGCCAGTCTAACAAATGCTTAATTTATGGGGGGCTATTCTCATTTAATTAATGATTGTGACAATATGCAGTGTAACCGTTGTGGGGACAAAGGGCATAGAGCAAGAAGGTGTGTGGCTGAGTGCAGCTTAAGTTACAAAAAAGGGACACTTTTGGATGAACCATCAAGACCAAGCAATAAATAATGAAAAGGAAGGGAAAATGGAAGAAAACATTCATGAGAAAGGACAACAAGAGGCTGGGGAGAAGGTGAACTTGTTAATACTGTAAGTAGGCTACGGATACAGGTGTGCTAAATATGATGTGGATGTATTTCTGTTAGATAATGCAGGATTCCTGACAAGTGAAGAAAGATTACCAACAGAAGAATTGTGGGGTGGAAATATAATATGGAACTTAGGAGTAAAAATTGTTCTGGAGTGGCTGTGTTGTGTAAAAACAGTGAAAATACTAGATGTAAAATTAGTAAGGATGGGAAGGTTATCTGTTGTATGTGAGGTGGAAAGAACATGTTAACAGCATTATAGCTGTATATACATGTATAACTAGTAAGGAAAGAGAGAATCTGTTTCATTAAATATTCGGTTATGTAGTGGTTAACCTAAAAATTATAATTGCAGGGGTCTTTAGTTGTGATTTAAAGGAAATATGTTGAAAGGGGAAGATAAAAAAAAACAATACAGGAAGCGATAAGATATGGTAAATTAGCTGGGTGGAATAAAAGTCATTGGGCATATAGAAGGTGGACATTTGGATCTGAAATTGATTATTTTGTATTATTGGAAGGCTTGGGGGTATACAGTCATGATGGGCTTTTCAGACCATTTAGCCATACGGTGCATACTGATGGAAGAAAGGAAGTATATAAAAATTGGAAAGGTAATAAAAAGACTAAATGAGAAATTATGGGATAAAACTGGAGAGTGCAAAGTAGTGCACTCAGGGAAGGATCATATAACTATAAGGGACCTCTGAGTGGCGGATTGCACTTAAGAAATACAAAGTGTTTTTTTTCAGTTGCAGGATGATGTAAGAAAGGAAGAGAAAATGAAGTATGGGAAATTTATAGAAATTTATTAGAGAATGCAGATAATACAAGAGAGTATTATTATATGGGAAAAGAAATGCATAAAACAAATGTAGAAAAATGAAGGCATTACTGTCTAGGAAGAGATGTTATTTACAAGGGAGAAGGGTGGAGATATCTGCATATTTAGGTAAAATAGTAAAGGAGGATATCTGTATGATGAGGGGTCCCTAATGAAATGTTGGCACTTGAAATGCCAAATGCTGAAAAAACTCAAGAGATCGAATATAATATATGCAAGTTTTATTGTTTCTGCCATTCAGTCTCTGCATTTCGGGATTTGCTGTAGCAGGTTATGACATTTCAAGTGATTACCTATAATGAGAGAAATGAAAAATGTAAAAGGAGAGGTAAAAAGAACACAAGAGCAAGTTATGAGTATTGTAGTACTGCATTTGGAAAATATGTATAAAAGTATAAGGATGGAAAATAAGAGAGAATAGAAAGTAAAGAAATTTCCAGAACATGTTAAGGAAGTATTTGAAAAAGAAATTACTATTAGTGAATTGGATGAAGTACTTAGGAAAGAAATGAATGGACTGGCAAAGATAGTATTTTGTAAATGTGCTGAATGAGTGGTTGGAGGAAGAGTATGTTTATGAAGAGTTATATAGTGGGATATTAAAATGTGTATGGAAGAAAGATGAGAATGAAATAAAAAAAATGGAGACTCATCACACTGAATAACAGAGATTATAATGTTTTTTTAGGAATAATGCAGAGGAGAATGGAAGGATGAATGAGGGATATTGTTGTTGTTTGTCTTTCGGCTTTTCCCGGTTAGGGGTCGCCACAGCGGAACTCCGGTCCGCTAATGATTGGCAGTAAATTTTCACGAACGCCGAGGTGCCAACTCGATGTTCAACCTTCAACGAAGGCACGCCCATCAATGCATGTCTTTCGAACACCCACACATCCGCGGGGAGGACATGCAAACTCCACACAGAAGGCACTCCTCGCACTCCAGCCGAGAATCGAACAGGAAAACCTCTTGCTGTGAGGCAACAATGCTACCGCTGCACCACTGTGGATGTAAGTCTAACTAAACTCTATCTAGTACCATATAAATTGCTAAAATTAAGCGGTAATATAATCTGGGGATTGTACTGGTGCACCTGAGGGATATTATGGTATAAAAAGAAAGAGTTGTCAAGAATTGTTATTGCCTTTGAGAGAAACTGTGGATGATGTTATAAATAAAAGGAAGGATGTGAAATTTATGGTAGGATATTAACAAAGCATTCCATACAGTAGGACATGATGCCTTTTTGGATGTTGCATAGAAGTATAGAATAGGTAATAGAATTAGGAATGTGTGTATGTCAGCATATCAGAATAATAGAGTGAGAGTATTAGTGAATGGGTGGCTAAGTAAAGAAATGTGCATGAAGCGTGGCATAAGACAAGGATTCCTATGAGTGAAATATTGTTTACAAGTTTCCCAAAGGTAGAAAAATGTCTCCCCGATAGTCCACCCAATCAGAGGGAGTTAATAGCTCTAGAGATTCAAAAGCTGCTGGATAAAAGAGTCATCCAAGAGGTCCCCCCAGACCAAAGAGGATCCAGAATTTACTCGAGTCTTTTTAGTGGAAAGAAAACAGGGGACCTGAGACCCATTTTGGATCTCAGTTATCTGAACCAGTTTGTAAAGAATTCCAAATTCCAGATGGTCACGGTTCTGTCCATTCTACCTCTCCTATAGAAGGACGATTGGATGTGCTCTTGTCAATCTTCAAGACTTGTGCTAATCACTTCAAAATGAACAGGCACTCTCGAAGATACTTACACTTCTGTCTGGAAGTCCATCACTATCAGTTCAGAGCCCTGCCCTTCGTTCTCACCACAGAGCCCCAGGGTGTTCACCAAATGCCTGGCAGTGGTAGCAGCTTATGTAAGACTGCTTGGAGTCAGAGTGTTTCCTTAGACGACTGGCTACTTACTGCACCAACCAGGCATCGTCTGGAAAGAGCCAGGGATTACTTACTCCAGTTATCTCACACTGTGGGAATTAGTCAATCTGTTCAAGTCACAACTTCAACCAATTCACATCTTGGAGGCTATAGGGGCTCATCTAGGTACAGTCAGTTGTCTAGCTCTTCTGCCTCAAAACAGAGTTCTTACTTTGAAATCGCAGGTAGGACAGGATCTTATTCTTCTCCCCCAACAAAAATGATACTCAAAGCCATAGGTTGATGGCTGCTGCAATAACATTAATACCCACTGCTCATCTTCATATGAGAATACTTCAGTGGACTGTAGCAGTGCAATGGTCCTTTCATCGACATCTCTTATGACATTCAATAAAATTATGTCAGGTTTGCAGAAATTCCCTGCTGTGGTGGATATACTCCCAAGAGATTTGTCAAGGGTGTCCTTTTATTCTTCCTGTCCTGAATGCCACATTGACCATTGATGCCTCCCAGTTGGGGTGGGTGGTGGGGTCAGTGCTTGGGGTGGACTGTTGAAGGCACGTGGTCCCCAGAAGAGACCAATTTGTATATCTGAATATCTTAGAGATGAGAGAGGTGCATCTAGCATTGCAGCAGGCCCTTCAGAGCTCTCTTCTGCTAGGAATGATTGGTTTTCAAATGGACAATATGTCAGTAGTCTGGTACATCAACAGATGGTGGGGGGACGACCAGATCCCTATCCCTTATGCTGAGAAGTAGTGAGAGTTTCACAGTGGGCAATCTCCTCCAACCGTTTTCTTGTAGGAATGCACATACTGAGGAAGTCCGACATCTTAGCAGACAAGCTCAGCAGAACCATTCTGATGCCTCACAAGTGGAGTCTCAATCAATCAATGGCAAATATGATCTTCCACAAGTGGGACCAACCATGCTACAGTCTATTTAGTTCTGCCCTCAGCAAAAAATGCAGCAGGTTCTTTGCCCTAATTCCCTCTTAGGGACATTCACCAAGAGATGCTGTAGTCCACATTTGGCCCTCTGGTCTTCTTTATGTATACTCTCCCCTCTCTCTAACCCCCAAATTTCTTCAGAAAATGCTGCAGTTGAAGAGCAGAGTTATTCTCATTGCCCCTTTCTGGCCTCAGCAAGTGTGGTTTCTCTTCCTATGGTCTCCTTTACTATGTCCGCCTTGGACAGTGGATCCCAGTCTAGACCTCCTGTCACACCCATCAGGAATAATTCATCCAGGTATATTAGACCTCAAGTCGACCACATGGTTGCTCCAATTCCAGTGATGGCTAGACATTCCAGACTTTCCTCCCCAGTTCGCCAAATTCTTTTTTCGTCCCACAAACCTACAACTAGAAAAATTAATAAGAGTAAATGGAAGAGGTTTGCCTTGTAGGCTCCTCAGAGAGACTTGGATCCTTTCACTGCTCCACGTCTGGCTGTTTTAAATTTCCTTGCCTCCATCTTTCAAAGCGGGGCAAGCTCCTCCACCATCAAAGTTCACTTAGCAGCCATCTCCAACTATCACATCAGAGATAATGCATCTGCTTCTCCTTTAGCTTCATCTAAGCTATGTAAAACCTTTCTAAAAGGTACATTTTTACTTGGATTCCAATTCGAGATCCCACTCCATCTTGGGATCTGAGTTTGGTATTACAGCACTGGTACATTCACCGTTTGAGCCTTTAGCTAAAGTAGACCTTAAGTTTCTGTCTTGGAAAGTGGTCTTTTTGGTGGCTATCACTTAAGCAAGATGAGTATCTGGACTCCAAGCACTGTTTAAAACCACCGTATTTGATTTTTCACAAGGAAAGCGTTACCTTGCACTACTACTTTTCTACCAAACATGGCCTGTGAGTCAAATATCAGTCAAGTGATGAATTTACCATTTTTCCCCAAATTTGACAATAAAGGAGAGTATACCCTTCATCTTTTAGACGTCCATAGGCAACTTTGTTTTTACCTTCATAGGGCTAAGGAATGTAGAAAAACTGATCAATTGTTTGTCTCCTTCTCAAGTAATAAGATGGGAAAATCAGTTTCAAAAACGACACTAGCTAAATGAATAGCGGATTGTGTTCATGCATTTGTTCCTTGAGAGGCTTAACCTTACCAAGACAACCAAAAGCACAATCAGCTAGGTCAATAGCTACATCAGCTGCCTTTTGGGCTAGAGCCTCCATTGATGACATTTGTATAGCTGCAACGTGGTCTAATGCTGATACATTTATTTCTCGTTACAAATTGGATATCATCTCCAGAAACAGAGCAGTGTTAGGTTCTGCGGTTCTCCGGAACATTCTTCCATGAGCCTTCAACCAGGTTACTGTAGCTGGGAACTCTGTTCCATTCATTGAGGAATAAATGAAAATGACAACATCAGATATAAAAGTTATGTACTCACCATAACTATGCATCTGTGTTGTCCATTTTCATTCTTCCTCAACTTCCCTCCCACTTTACCCCATCCATGTCTTTGAGAGAGATCTAACGGAATTGTTATTAGGAACAATAGTTCCTGTTTGAGCTCCTGATCTTTCAGTTATCACTTTTCTGTCATAGCTGTATTCAGATACTTAGTTGTGATATTGTATAATAGCATCAAACTTGATCTAAGCTAATACAGTGGTCAGAGGTATTATGGGTAAGGGAGGAGCATGAGATTCAGATTCTAGAATTTAAAGAAAGTGGCCAAGTTGGATCAGGGGAACAGATCCGAACTGATTCATTGAAGAAGAATGAAAATGGACAACACAGATGCATAGCTATGGTGAGTACCTAACTTTCATTTCATATGATCTCAGTAAAATATGGAAAGGATATTGTGCATTTGGTGTTTTCTTTTATATGGTGTTCAAGATTAAACCCAGTGAAAAGAGGTGTATTGTATATGAGTGAAGATGAGGGCGGTATTGGATTGCTAAATACAGTTGTTTATTCTCTTCTTTAAAGTTGTGTAGAGTATTAAAGTGGTTAAAGGAAGAAAATGAGAATTTGATAGTGAGAATATAAATATAAATACAAAAACTCTGGGAGATAATGAGAATAAGGAAAAGAGAAAAAATGAATATGTAAATGAAATTAAAAATTATCAAAAAAACACTAAAGTCAAAATAAAAATTAATGATATAAGATAAAAGGATGTGGTATAATAATGTGGTGAACATTTGCACTGCTTGTATCTTGCTATCCATATCCATAAAACAGCGCTTCCTGTTTTTCAATTTTTGTATTATCTTTTGTTTAGTCTAGTCCCACATATCCTTAGTTGCCATAACAGAATCCTTTTTAAACCATGCTCCTAAGTATTTCATTTTATCATTTCCCCCATCAATTTGAGTTTGCTGGTTCAATTTGTGTGTGGCTGCATAGGGTACAAGTATTGCATTAAATTTGTATCCCAAAAAGAGTTGAAACTGTCTCAGAATGTTCCACAACACTGAAATGTTCTTTTCTAGTTTTATTAAGTACAAAATAATATCATTTGCAAATGAAGTCAGCGTTTCCTGATTTACCATACCAGTTATATTCTTGAATTTCTGAGTTCCTTTTTTTCTTCGCCAACAGATCTCAGTATAAAGCAAATATCTTGCTGTTTCTTCCCCGCTCATTTTCCAGCCATAAGTCTACATTTACTATAGCATCCTCCAACAACACTATCATAAAACCTGAACCACACACAAAACTGTTAGGCTTCATTATTGATGACAAACTCAAATTTAACTTACACTTAGTGCAAGGAATAAAAAAAAACACACCAGAAACTTGGCTTGTTCTATCGCAACAAAAGATTTCTTACTCCAAATGCTAGACTCTCCTTAGCACAGTCCTTTCTCTTGCCCACACTTCTCTACACAGCCCCAATACTAACCAATATACAAGCTACTACCATGAACAAACTGCAACAAACTTACCACAAAATTGCAAGATTCATTACAAACTCCCCCTACAGCTCCCATCACTGCCTTGCCCTGAATGGCTTGAATTCCCTCAACTACTGCTGCTTTCTCAATTTTAGGTTATTCACTCCATTCTATACATGCCTTCATCCTGTCCAGCTCTCACTACTTTTATATCTACCTACACCCCTTCTAGAACCCTCCGCACCTCTAATCAACAACTTCTGAATGTAGATCATCCAAAGAACAACATAAGCAAACTACAATACAACTGCTCCATAGCCCACAATTGGAACAAACTTCCTCTACACATACGCTCCATCGTACACCCTGCACACTTTAAAAAGGAACTCAAACGTTATCTTTTCAATACCAAATCATGTCCCTGCTTAGAACCTACCTAATTTTCCCCTTTATCCAATGGTGCTTCTCTCTGAACTCCTGAAAGCATCTATACCTTCCTAAGAAGCCTAGGCAAGAAATCTGATCACTTGTTTGATCACTTGTATATAACTTGTTTGTGTATATATATATATATATATATATATATATATATATATATATATATAAAAATAGCTCATATAAGTATTTCTTTGAGATTATTCTCTTAGGGTAATCTAAATACGTTTGATTCAAATTTGTACTAAAATGTTTTGGAGTGAAACTTGGTTATGTTACTTTCTATTTTGTTACGTATGTAATCCTTAATTGTTTTGTAACTGGAGCTTTTCTCCTCTGGTCTCCACTGAAAACAGGCCCCTGGCCCAGCTGGACCAACCCCGTTAACAAATGTCAATAAATAAATAAATGGGATGTCTCTGCCTGGTTCCTCTGTTCAGAGAGGACCCCCCTACACACACTTTAATTTTTGCCTCCGATCCCTCATATTTCCTCCTAATTAATCTTCTTATTGTAACAGGGAATGCAAATATTCCTATTGCCCTACTCATAAAATCCCAGCTTACTCAGTTGAATGCTTTCTCTGCATCAAGATCCACCAACAACAGTAGTAGTGTCTTGCATTCTGCTTCCCTCTGGATCACCACTGTACTGTCAATGTTATCAAATGTTTCCATCCCCTCTAAAAAACAGGTTGATCCATATCATATCAATTTTGGCATCACCACCTTTTGCCATTCGTTTAGTCATTATAGACATAAACCTTTTGTAATCAAGGTTTAGAATAGAAACGGGCCTATATATAAAGCTGGATCTGATTGGTCTGTACCATCTTTAGGTATTACAGTCACCACAGCTTTCTTTCAAGATGTTGGTGGTTCTCCTCCTTTTAAAATGCTGTTAAACAAAAACTTCCAAGACCTTTGTCACTTTTTTTCCTCTTAGCTTCCAAACCTCCACAGGAATACCATCTATTTATGGAGAATTTCCTGTAGTTTGATTATACATCCCCATTTTATCTCATCCCCTCCTATCCTAAGTATTAATAATTGAGCATTGTCCACCTCTAATCTGGGCATATTTAATTTTTCCATAAACATTTCCATTTGTATTTTTCTTGATTTCTGCATATCTCTGCTTTATACAGATATATTTCTAATACTACTACAGGATCACTGGTTATTTTCCTTGTTACAGGCTCCCTAATCTTGGCAACAACCCTTTCTACTTTCTGTTGCCTGAGCCATTGTGCTAAAAGCTTTTGTGCTCTGGAGTTATCAAAAAACAGTTTCTTAGCAGTTTTTCTGAAGTTATGCATATTATCTAGGTAGTACCGTATTTTCTCTTTAGCAAGAGAAAAATTATGTTTTAATAAAATTAGCACAGATCATTGTTAGACTGAGAGTTTTCACTTTATTCTTGGTGAGTTCACTATAGTACATTAATGTAAAATAATAGATCTGAAAATGCAGAGTCAGACTTGTATTTTCATGTATACATTAAGTTTCAGGGAAAGACAGTTCAGTAGAAAGGGAAAGATAAGCTTGCTGGCTATAAGCATGTGATGTGCAGAAATAACAGTTATCAGTGAAAGCTACAGAATTTCCCTTTCTCAAGGGAACAATATGTTTACTTGCAGTGGAATGCTAGAAAAAGAATAGACAGGCACTGTGAGGCACAGCAAGACAAGGCTTGAAAATCAAAGTTTAAGAGGCATGTAAAACATTACAGGGTTTTGGTATTTTTAGGAAATACTTCGGACACTGTCAGTTGATTCAGTTAAGTTAGTTTTTAGACTGATTTGCAAAATGTCTTTGCAGTACATACATTCGAGCCTCAATACCGAATTCAGGTCAAATATCCAGCATTAATCAGAATATATGTGCAAAAACTTTGGATATATTTTTCAGCAGTTATATTTATCAGCGGGTAGGCCGCGGTGGCACAGCGGTTAGCATTGTTGCCTCACAGCAAGAGGCTCACCATTTCGATTCTCGGCTGGTGTGCCTTCTGTGTGGAGTCTGCATGCCCTCCCCGCGGTCGAGTTAATTTAAAGACATGCAGTTAGGTGCGAGCGTGTGTGGGTATGCCTTCTTTGAAGGTTGGGCGCCGGGCTGGCAACTCGACACCATAAAAATTCACTGCCAATCATTAGCGGACCGGAGTTCCGCTGTGGCAACCCCTAACCGGGAAAAGCCGAAAGACAGTTTATATTTATCAGCTTGATTACTGTTATCAAGCATTCCAGAATTTCTACAGACTGTTGTTGTTTATCTGCACTGTTATTGGCGACAGTATTCAGACATTGTTAACATGTAATAAAGCATTCTTAACTGAACTACAGCACGTGCAGAATTAATTCTGAAAGGTACAAGAATGCTTGTCTCGTAAAGGAGAGACTGACGCCTGTTCAGCGCAAGTTTGGGGAATTAACTGATGAAAACCTTCATTCAGTCTCATCCAGTTAATTCCACCATGCTACAGTCTTGTCAGTTTTTACAATCATATTGACCAGTCTGACCTGTCTAAAAGGGAAAACATGAACTTTTTTTTTTTTTTTTTTACTACAATTGATGAATGACTTTAAATCAAGTTGACACATTGATGTAAATCAACATTGGTTCTCAAATGGGAGATCTTGCATTATAAACCTAATATTTTATTTGCAACCAAGTCCCTCCGTTCTAGAATTCCAGTGGATGTGTTTTTCCTTGATGTGTCCAGAGCTTTTCACTATCACTCATGGCTCAATATTAAATGTTCTTGTTGGAAGTGGCTTTAGTGGGTATATTATTGAATAGGTGGCTGAATAACTGAACCAGCAAAAGCTCCCTGGTATGGTAAGAACTTTGGAATCTTTAGTGGTAAACCACTGGGTTCAGTGTTGGATCCACATCTATTTTACATTTATACGCCCACTCTTCCAATGAGCACTGTTGTTATCTAAAGTTGCTGATAATATAATCAGGGTCTATATTATTTATTCGAAGTTTCAAAACTTCGAACCTCATATGTTCCACAATATATGAGTGAAGTTTGAAACATCAAAAATATAATAATAAAAAAAAAAAACTGACCTCAGTACTCTGAGCAGGAGGGCAAGCCCACCTGCACCTCCCACACCCCCCCTACTTAAATATACCAACTACGAGATAGAACTCCAGTGCAGAAAAGGGAAATTTTCCCATTATGCGCCATACGGAGCTGTTGCTTTTCACCTTCAAACTTTTTCAAGTTCGATCATATGGTGTCGACCATATGACATTCAAAGTTTAAAAAGTTTGGATAATTAATAGGGACCCCATAATCACCTGCTGAGATCCTGCCTTGCTCTGATCAGAAAAATGATTGCAGAATTATTTGGATTTTCTCCACTTGTGGAGTATCAAAAATAAGGTTCTCATTAATTGCAAAAAGAGTAAAATACTTCATATTGAATGCAGTAACAGAGAATAATCTCACACATTAGGTAATCAGTTATTATGACTCCAGATGCTGGACTGTTCTTCCTTGTCCAAGACAGTGATAATACCAATACTAGAATATGATTCCGTTTTTTTTTCTTCTTATAATGTAAATATAAACAAACCTTAGCATCTCTAGAAGTGTTTTACTAAAATAATAAGGTCGCTTAGGGATCTTACGTAAGAACATTGCTTGAGGAAGTTAAAACTTTACTTAGTCTACTACAGACTTGTCAGGGCTTGTTTAATATGGGTATCCAAGCGTCTACAAGATGAACTGACATACATAAACCTTAGATGTTAGTTTTAACTCACACTCTAGAACCTGCCAGAAATAATGACTTACTAGTTTGATGTAAATGGAATCATAAGTTTAATTGGAGTGAGTCTTTCAGTGCCTATGCAAAATTACTGGTGTATGTAAAATATTATGGTAGTCTTACAAAGTATAAAAACAGAGTCTAGGAGTGACTTGGTGGCACTGTCTGTTGGACTGTAGTGTAACTTTGAAATTTGCTTCTGATCACTTTTTTGAGGTCCTTAGCCATGATTCAGCATTGAATGTTCACTGCGTCTGTTAACAGTGCCCCTGACTGTTTTGACATTCTGGCCCCCATATATTTTGTATTAGTCAGGCATTATATCACTGTACCATTAAAAGCCCTATTTCATGCCTCCTTTCTATATGATAAGCATTGTACCTGCCTTCATATGATTCAAATGATTAACCCAAATAACCCTGAAAATAAACTACATTTTTTTCAAAGATTTTTTTGAAGCACAGGTTCCCTAACCCTGTCAGTACTGTCTTGATTAACATTACCTTCCTTTTAGATTATTGACATAATGGATATTTTCCAAACTTGTGCAGAGCTTCTCATTTTTCAGGTACTGTCCACAAACTTTCCTACTTCTGTCTTACCTAGAAAGCTTGTATTTGTATTTTAATTTCTGACTTTTCCAATATACCTTGATGTTCATCATGTTTCACTGTTGCAGTCATTATATTTGGGTAATCTGCTGGCAGGTTGCCCTCAGTCAGCCTGATTAACAAAGTCTTGGGTCCTGCGTCAGTTGCTGTCCTTTCTTCTGTGACGTCAGGTCGTCAGGGGTATAAAACATGCAGCCGACGCCATTACATCAGTCTTTCTTGCCGCTCGGTACCTGAAGCAGAAGCAGTTCGCAAGGTCGGCTGACTCCTGAAATTTTCGTTTTCGAGTTTCAGAACCAAAGTCTTCAACTTAAAGCTAAGTACCCCGTTGGGGAAACTTTTTCTTGGTCCTTACCGATGTCAGTAAAAGTTAATAATTGTATTACTTGTGGGAAACAAATACCTCATAAGAATTTTCATTTGTACTGTATTCCTTGCCTAGGCCTTGACCATGAGATACCTTGCTGTCGGTTTTGTACTTTATTTAATCAGCGCACTATCTTTCGTCGGTAAATTTTTGCTTCATAATATTTCGATTCTTGGTTTAATTATCCAGAAATAATGTCGGTTAGCCATCCGACTACCGGAATACTGAGAAAACGCAAAGAAAAACAGAGACAGGGCATTGAGGTCCAAAACTGCCGACGACGCTTCTCCTAAGCCAGTCGCCAGTTCAGTGGTACTCAGTGAGGCAAAGCTTTTGCAGCCCCTGATACCCGCTACGTCTGATTCGCAGGCCTCTACTGAGACCCATTCGGAGTCTGGTATGCCGTGAGATGCTTCACATTTGGAACCCGCGGATGTCTGTACCTTGAATGGGTCTGGAGCCGCTGAGCAGGCACCGGCTTCTGAGGGTGTATTCAGGCCTACAGACTTGCATATTAAACCGACTCCAACTTCAGTGCTAAGGCCTAAATCTCAATCTATGTCTAAAAACCCGACGCCCAGGCCACATGTTCAGGTCCCTATGCCTAAAAATCAAATGATCAAAATGGCTGAAGATTTAATTACTCTAATCAGGGGTAGTCAACCCCCCCCCCCCCTCCAAGAGGCCTAGGATTAATTTGACTATGAATCTTCTGAACAGGACTCTGTTTCCTCTGACTCTTCTAATGGTCTGGATTTGTCCATACCTACTTATGAGGACTCTGATGCAGAGGATTCCATTCCCTCTGCTTCTCCGCCTGAGGATTTCTCTTTTGGGAAACTTTACATACTTTAAGGGAGCATTTCCACTGGGAAAGTCAGGATTTCTCTGAATCCAAAAAGAGGCTTAGGGATTTCCTCCTTCTTCCTCAGCATAGGCCTTTGGCTATACCTCCTGTACTAGATATTGTTGATGATGTGTTTTCGGAATCCAGTATGACCCCTGATTCCTTGCCTCCAGCCCCTAGCAAACCAGGCAGGTACTACAGGGTTCCTGAGTCCCAGAAGTTCCTTTTCAAAAACCCTGTTGCGGATCCTGAAACCATTTCTCAGGGGCCCAAGGGCATTAACGCTTCTACTGCTAAAAATCCTACCCCTTCTGATAGAGACTCCAGTGCGCTGGATAGATGAGGTAAAAAGGTTTACACTTCTGCAACCTTAGCAATCAGGGCTTTAAACTGTCAATTCCATATGCTAAAATATCAACAGCATACCATGAGACTGCTTAAACAAAAAATGATGTTAATTTCTGACTGTGTGGAGAATAAAGATTTGCAGGATTTATTGCATTCAGCTGAACAAGTTGGCAAACATACTTTGCAATGTGGTTTTGATTCTTTAGAGGCCTCTTGTAGGGCTGCTATTACTGGGTCTGTGCTTAGAAGGCATGCTTGGCTTAAGGAGCAATCTCTGCCTGATCATGTTAAAGCAAAACTTTTGGATGCTCCTTTACAGCAGGACCGCTTATTTGGCAATAAAGCTGAAGAAGTTCTAAAAAAGATGGAAGATAAAGCTAAATCTATGCAAACTGTGAAAGATTTCTTACAAGTGCAGTCTCCTAGATTTAGTAGGCATTGGCCTACTAAGACCTGGTCCTTTCCAGCTCCTTCCAGAGCCACTATGACCAAACCCAGACATTACAAAACCACCAGGTTTCAGTCCTAAGGGACTTTTAGAACTAAGCAATGGGGTGCTTCCACTTCCAAATCTGGAAACAACAAGGCACCACCCTATGGTAAACAGTCTCAATGACTTCCCATTTGAAATTACCAAGCACTTATTTCTTAGCCTCCCCTTTGGGGGGAAAACTGGCTCTTCAATCAAGAAACTGGCAACTTATAACCCAGGACAAATGGGTTTTAAATATAGTGTCCCAGGGATACAGATTTCACTTCCACATGCTGCCAACTCCAAACGGGTGGCCAGACCTGCCCCCAAATCAGTGGGCAAAGGCTCAGAAACAAGTACTTTCCCTCCTAAACAATGGGGGCTATTCAACTAGTACCAGAAGAAGAAAAGGGACAAGGTTTCTATTAAAGACTTTTCCTGGTACCCAGAAAAGACAAATCATGGCATCCAATTCTGGACCTGTCTACTCTAAACACCTTTCTGGACATTCCAAAATTCAAGATGCTGACTCTTCACCAGTTACTTCCTATGCTAGGCAAGGATGCCTGGTTGGCAACTCTCGATCTAAAAGATGCTTACCTGCATATCCCAATCAGGGAATGTTGCAGAAGATTCCTACGCTTCAAAGCAGGCTGCATGCATTATCAGTTCTCTGCACTGTCCTTTGGCTTGTCTACTGCGCCCAGGGTATTCACAAAGTGCCTGGCTCCAGTAATTGCATTTTGCAGGCAAAGAAATATTCAAATATATCCATACCTGGACGATTGTCTAATTCAAGCAGAAAACCAGACCATTCTTCTAAAACATCTGGCCTTTGTAAAAAGACTTCTATCCTGACTGGGTACACCATAAAGGAAAATAAATCTCAACTGGTACCCTCTCAAAAAATTACATTCCTGGGTGCAAGCTTGAATACAACTGCCCAGATGGCTTTTATTATACCAGAAAAGCAAATTCATTTGGTGACTTACTTCAAACAGGTGGCGACAAAAACCCTGCTATATCTGCAAGGCAAATACTGCAAGCCTTGGGGTTCATGGCCTCATGCACTCTTCTAATTCCATATGCAAGACTGCATATGAGGAAACTTCAGTGGTACTTAAAAAGTTTATGGAGTCAGCATTGTCACAGCCTGGAAACAATGATTCCTATCATACCTTGCCTGCACCTAGAGTTCCTATGGTGGGCAGAGGCCTGCCACCAAAACAAGGGACTGCAATTCACACCACCCCCTGCTGCCCAAACCCTAACTACAGACGCATCAGACTATGCATGGGGGGCTCATCTGGCAGGGAAGTGCATTCAGGGCAAATGGAGCCCAAATCAAATGCACCTTCATATCAACCAAAAAGGAATGCTAGCTGTACAGAATGCACCGACAGCCTTCAAGAATTACCTTCATCCAGGACAATTACTGATAAAGATGGACAACACCACAGATGTTCATCGTGCATACAGCTGCAGTCATAACAGATGGGTTATCCTGCCGTCAGGCGGGTCCTCGGTCGGCCGAATTCCAATGTCTAGGTCCGGCGTCAGTTGTCGTCGTCTCCTCCCTGACATCAGTGCGGCAGGGGTATAAAAGAACCACCCGATGCCATTTTCTCCAGTCTTTCTTGCCGCGCGGTGCCCGAAGCAGAAGCAGTTCGCAAGTGCCGGTCGGCCAGCTCCTGAGATTTACGAAAATATTTCAGCCGAAGTCTTCTTGAAAGCTAAGTACCCCGTTGGGGAAACTTTTCTTGCCTCAAACCGATGTCAGACAAAGTTAATAATTGCATTTCATGTGGGAAGCAAATACCGCATAAGGATTTCCATTCCTTCTGTATTCCTTGCTTAGGCCCAGACCACGACGTCTCGGCCTGCCGTTTTTGTGCTAGATTCAACAAATGCACTATTAAGCGTCGGGCGGAGTTCGCCCAACACTATTTTGGTAAAAAATTTAATTACATTATGTCGTCGGATACTCCGACTCCAGTTTTGAGTAAAAGACGCAAAGATAAGGACCGACATACGAGGTCCGCGACTTCTACCGACACCACGCTAAAGTCGGCTACCGGTGCTCCGGTTCTCAGCGAGGTGCCTACGCAGCCCCTGAGTACCAATGACGCTTCTTTAGCGGTGTCTTCTGTGCCCGAGGTCGCAGGCTCCTCGGCCCCCACTCCGACTACAGATACTGACGCCACTCTTGGCGGGGAAACACAGAGTTTAGACAGGCCTGCCACCTCCCAAGGTGTCTTCAGGCCTTCCTCTTTTTCCATTAAGGCTTTCACAAAATCTAAAGCAGCCATGAAAACTAAAAGACAAGGTCCACAGAGCCCCTCTCAAGGCCCATGCCTAAAAAACAGATGCTCAAAATGGCTGAGGATTTGATTACTCTTATCAGGGGTTCTCAACCCCCCTCGGACAAAAGGCCCAGATTGGAGGAAGACTACCCTTCCTCAGACCAAGCCTCTATTACCTCAGAACATTCTGAGGACCAGGAATATTCATATTCCCCTTTTGAAGACTCTGATGCTGAGGAGTCCATTCCTCGGTCTCCCGAGGACTATTCTTTTGGGGAAACCTTACATACCTTGAGGGAACACTTTCACTGGGAAGGCCAAGATTACTCAGATTCCAAGAAAAGGCTCAGGGATTTTCTCTTGCTTCCCCAGCACAGGCCTCTAGCTATCCCTCCTGTCCTGGATATATTAGATGATGTGTACACAGAAGCCAGCCTCAACCCAGATTCTTTACCTCCAGCTCCTGTTAAACCTGACAGGTATTACCGGGTTCCTGATTCACACCAATTCCTATGCAAAAGCCATGCTGCTGACCCAGAAACTATTTTACAGGGTCCCAAGGGAATTAAGGCCTCTACTGCCAAAAACCCATTACCTTTGGAGAGAGATTCCAGAGCTTTAGAAAGGTGAGGGAAAAAGGTATACACCTCGGCCACTTTAACCATGAGGGCATTAAACTGTCAGTTCCATATGTTAAAGTATCAACAGTTTTTGTTATCTCAGTTGAAAAGCAAAATGACACAACCTGAGCAACCAGATTTAAAGGAGTTGCAGGATTTGTTGCATAGTGCAGAGCAAGTGGGTAAACATACCTTGCAGTGTGGTTTTGATGCTTTAGAGGCCTCATGTAGAGCTGCTGTTACAGGGTCTGTCATTCATAGACATGCTTGGCTCAAAGAGCAAACCTTACCAGATCATGTCAAAGCTAAATTACTAGATGCACCTTTTCAAAAAGATGTATTGTTTGGTGTTAAAGCTGAGGCGGTACTAAAGAAAATGGAGGAAAAGGCAAGATCAATGCAAACAGTGAAAGATTTCCTACAGATACAACCTCCACGTTTCAGCAGAAACTGGCCTTCAAAAAATTGGTCCTTTCCAGCCACGGACAGACCTCAAAGAGGTAGATACAGGCGCCCGAGGGGTAGAGGGCAATCTCAAGGATCATTTAGAGCCAGACAATGGCAAGCACCTACACCAAGAGGTGGAGAAGATAGATCTCAGTCATTCAGAAGGCAGACACAATGACTTTCCCCTTTGCATGCCAAGCAAAGCTTTAATGGCAGCACCCTTAGGTGGAAAACTGGCATTATTTTCAAAAAATTGGCATATTGTCACAAAAGACAAATTGATCCTGGACATTATAGACAGAGGCTGCAGATTCCACTTTCACACCCTTCCAAAAATGAGCGGCATGCCAATCCTGCCACAAAATCAAAGGGCAGAGGCACAAAAACAAATTTCGGCTCTCATGGACATGAAAGCTATTCAAGAGGTACCTGCAAAAGAACAGGGTCAAGGTTTTTATTCCAAACTATTCCTGGTACCAAGGAAGGGCAAAGATTGGAGACCTATTTTGGACCTATCCATCCTAAACACATATTTACTCGTACCAAAATTCAAGATGCTCACATTACAGCAGCTTCTTCCCATGCTGGGCAAGGAGTCCTGGCTGGTAACATTGGACCTCAAGGAAGCATACCTGCATGTCCCTATCAGACAAGATTGCAGAAGATACCTCAGATTTCTTGCAGGTTCAACCCATTATCAATTCTCTGCATTGCCCTTTGGCTTATCTACTGCGCCCAGAGTGTTTATGAAATGCCTGGCATCAGTAATTGCCTTCTGCAGACTTCAAGGGATACAAATATACCCATATCTGGACGACTGCCTGATCCAAGCAGACAGCAAGCACATACTTCTGAAACACCTGGCGTTTGTAATAAAATTGTTGAACTTTCTGGGATACACAGTCAACAAAAAGAAATCAAAACTAATACCCTCTCAAGCAATAATTTTCCTGGGTGCCAGCTTGAATACAAACACCCAGATGGCCTACCTCACGCCAGAGAAGCAAGGGCAACTATCTCAATACTTCAGAAAAATGGCAACCTTCACCAGGCTGACTGCAAGGAAAGTCCTGCAGGCTCTGGGATTCATGGCATCTTGCATCCTGCTGATCCCATGTGCAAAGCTGCATATGAGGAAACTTCAATGGTACCTAAAAAACTTATGGTCTCAACACAGCCACAGTTTGGAAACAATTATACCACTCATTCCATGTCTTCAAAAGGAATTTCTGTGGTGGGCTCAAGCATGCCAAAGAAACATAGGTTTCCCCTTCTGCATGCCTCAAGCAAATCAAATCATCACAACAGACGCCTCTGACTACACCTGGGGGGCGCACATGACAGATCAGTGCATTCAGGGCAAATGGTCCCAAAAAGAGAAGCACCTACACATCAATCAAAAGGAAATGCTAGCAGTACAAAATGCTATTATGGCCTTCAAAGACCTACTGCATCCAGGCCAGCTATTGATAAGGACAGACAACACCACAGTGATGTGGTACATAAACAAACAGGGAGGAACTCATTCATACCCCCTGTGCAGACTAGCCATGTCCCTTTGGAACACGGTTCTGGAATTGCAAATCCAACTTCAAGCACAATTCCTGCCAGGGAAGGAAAACACGCTGGCAGACAACCTAAGCAGAAATATGACAGATCCACACGAATGGAAGTTGCATCCTCAAGTTTTTGCACAGATAATTCAGGCATGGGGACAGCCAGACATAGATCTCTTTGCTACCCACAGAAATTACCAACTGAAAAAATTTTGCTCAAGGACCTATCATCCACAGGCCTGGAAAGTGGACGCACTTTCTTTCAATTGGACAACATTGACAGTCTATGCCTTTCCACCTCTTCCTCTGCTGCCCAAAGTTCTATTAAAAGCCAGAGCAGAGAGGCCAAACATGATTCTCATTGCTCCAGACTGGCCAAGACAACACTGGTATCCACTCCTGAAGAGCCTGACGCATTCCCCACCATGGATCCTGCCTCTAGTGCCTCTTCTGTTGACCCAGCACAACTTCAAAACTCTTCACAGTCAGCTGAAAACCCTCAATCTAGCCGCATGGAGGATTCCTTGATTTCCCAACAGACCCTCCTCTCCAAGGAGGTGCAGGATGTCATCGTGGAGGCCAGAAGACCTTCTACTAGAAAAGCTTACTCCGCCAAATGGAAACGGTTTTGTGCCTGGAATCAGAAAAAGGGCCAGAATCCTTGGGTACTAAATTTACCTCAAATATTACAGTACCTAGCTGAGATGTTAAACAGTGGACTTTCCTTCTCCTCCATCAAGATCCATGCTTCAGCCATTTCTGCACATTACAACACTGATCCTCCTTTATTCTCTCATCCTCTCTTAAGACAGTTCCTCAGAGGGGCTAAGAATATAAAACCCCAAGGAAACCACCAGTACCTGCTTGGGACCTCAACTTCATTTTAGAAAAACTGACCCTGCCTCCATTTGAGCCAGCTGCTTCAACAGAACTGCAATATTTGTCATGGAAAACAGCCTTCCTTCTGGCTATCACCTCAGCACGCAGGGTTTCGGAACTACAGGTCCTCATGGCTGTGCAACCTTTCATCATTTTCCATCAGGACAGAGTTTCCTTACGAACCAACCCTTCCTTTATGCCAAAGGTAGTATCCAGTGTAGCCTTGAATCAGACTATCCACTTACCTACCTTTTATCCTAACCCACAAAACAAAGGGAAAGACTACTACATTCCTTGGACATTCACAGACAACTTCGTTATTATTTGGACAGGACAAAGCCATTCAGAAAATCAGAGCAACTCTTTGTGTCCTATGCTACAGGTGCTCAAGGAAAGGCTATCTCCAAACAGACAATCTCAAAATGGATAGCCCACTGCATACGCTTTTGTTACTCATTTCATGAAAAACTGTACCTACAAGCATCAGATCTCACTCCACAAGGGCCACAGCTACCTCTGCAGCTTTCCTCAGGGGGGTTCCTACCAAGGACATTTTGGAAGCAGCCACTTGGAGTTCTGTGCACACTTTCTCCAAGCACTATCACCTTCCACTTTACTCTAAATCTAGAGCGGGCTTTGCCACAGCAGTCTTGCAGGGCATCCTTGCTCCTCCTAGTTCCACTTAGTGCCCTTTTTTAGCTTTGGGATTCTACCCATCTGTTATGACTGCAGCTGTATGCACGATGAACATAGTACAGTTTTGTAACTACCATAAATGTAGATGTTCGAGTGCTAATACAGCTGCAGTCCAGGTTTCCCTCCATCCCCTCTTGGGACAGGCCTTATGACAAACACCTCCTCATACAACCTGATTGGGGTATTCTTTTATGGTGTATTTGCTTGCAAACTACTGTTTTTTGATTATATTACATTGCATTATTACATAAGTTTATGTTTTGCCTTCCTTCTGGGGGCACCTGACATCTGAGGCAAGAAAAACAGAAGAAAATGGCGTCGGCTGGTTCTTTTATACCCCTGCCGCACTGACGTCAGGGAGGAGGCGACGACAACCGACACCGGACCTAGACTTTGGAATTCGGCCGACCGAGGACCCGCCTGACGGCAGGATAAACCCATCTGTTATGACTGCAGCTGTATTAGCACTCGAACATCTACATTTATGGTAGGTACAAAACTGTACTTTATGTGGTACATAAACAAGCAGGGGGGGTACACATTCCTACCCCCTCTGCCGATTAGCCATGGCATTGTGGAACACGGCCTTGAGCTACCAAGTACAATTACAAGCTCAATTCCTACTAGGAAAGCAGAATGTTTTGGCAGACAAACTAAGCAGAAATCTCATGGACCCTCAGGAATGGAAAATGGAACCACGGATTTTCAGCATGTTGACATGCAAATGGGGGAGCCCAGACTTAGATCATTTTGCCTCACCCCAGAACTACCAGTTGGACAAATTTTGCACAAGAACTCATCACAAAAAAGCCTGGAAAGTGGATGCTCTGTCCTTCAACTGTAAAAACCTATCAGTCTATGCCTTTCCCCCTCTTTGCCTTTGCTCTCCAAAGTTCTACTAAAAGTCAAACGGGACAAACCAAAAATTATTTTGATTGCTCCATACTGGCCTCGCCAACACTGGTACCCACTCCGCAGTGTGTCACACATTTCTCTGTGGCACCTGTCTCAGACACCTTCCTTACTGTCTCAGCAGGAGAACCAGTTTCTGCACCCTTAGCTCCAAACATTGAATCTTGCAGCTTGGCTAATCACTTAAATTCACCCTTAGCATCCCTCAGCAAACCTGTGATGGATGTCATTTTGGAGGCGAGAAGACCTAGTACTAGAAAATCTTATGCTGACAAATGGAAAAGATTCTGTGCCTGGAATAATTCTCAAAGGATGAGCACAGCAGTGCCCAATTTACCTCAGATTTTGCAATACTTAACTGAGATGCTTCACAAGGGCCTGTCCTTTTCTTCCATAAAAATCCATGCCTCAGCCATTTCAGTTCATTACAACACAGACCCCCCCCCCACCCCCTTCTCTCTTCCTCTTCTAAAGCAGAATCTCAGAGGGGCCAAAAACTTGAGATCACCCAGGATAGCTCTAACCCCCTGCCTGGGACCTTAACTTTGTACTGGAGAAACTCGCTCTACCTCCTTTCGAGCCAGCTGCAACTGCAGACTTAAAATTTCTTTCCTGGAAAACAGCCTTCCTTTTAGCAATCACTTCAGCTAGAAGGATATCTGAATTACAGGCCCTTATGGCAGTGGAGCCTTTCATCATATTTCATGCGGACAGGGTGTCACTCAGGACCAGTCCATCATTCATGCCCAAGGTGGTATCCAGTGTGGCTCTTAATCAGTCCATTCATTTGCCAACTTTCTTTTCCAATCCACAAAACAAGGGAGAGCGGATTCTGCATTCATTGGATGTACACAGACAACTCAGATTCTACTTGGACAGGAATAAATCTCGAAGAAAATTTGAACAACTGCTGGTAGCATTTGCTGTAGGGGCACAGGGGAAGGCTATTTTAAAACAAACCATTTCTAAATGGATAAGCCATTGTATTAATTTCTGTTGTAAGCACCATGGAAAACCTATCCCCCAGGGGATCAGATCTCATTCCACCAGGGCTGCATCTATTTCAGCAGCCTTTCTCAGAGGTGTTCCTACCAGGGATATTCTAGAAGCTGCTACCTAGAGTTCAGTTCATACTTTCACCAAGCATTATCACTTACCAGTTTTCTCTAAATCCAGAGCTGGCTTTGCCACTGCTGTTTTGCAGGGCCTTATAGCTGGTCCTAATGCTGTATAAATCCATCCTCCCAACCTTAGCTTTGGGAATCTACCCAAATGTAATGACTGCAACAGTGAAACACGATGAACATAGTACAGTTGTGTACACCTACCATAAATGTAGATGTTCGAATGTATTCATTGTTGCAGTCCTGGTTACCCTCCCTCCAACCCCCGTGTTTCACTGTTGCAGTCATTACACTTGGGTTATCCTGCTGGCAGGCGACCCGCAGTCGGCCCGAGTTCCAAAGTCTTGGTCCGGCGTCGGTTGTTGTCGCTTCTTCCCTGACGTTAGTGCACCAGGGGTGTATAAGATGCAACCGACGCCATTTTCTTCAGTCTTTCTTGCCGCGCGGTGTCTGAGGCAAAAGCAGTTCACAAGTGCCAGTCGGCCGACTCCTGAGATTTTCGAAATCGAATTTCAGAACTGAAGTCTTTAATAAAGCTAAGTACCCCGTTGGGGAAACTGTTTCTTGCTCCAGACCGATGTCAGTAAAAGTTAACAATTGTATTTCTTGTGGGAAGCAAATAACTCATAAGGATTTTCACTCTTACTGTATTCCTTGCCTAGGCCCTGACCATGATGTCACTAGTTGTCGTCATTGTGCTAGATTCAACAAACACACTATTAAGCATCGGTTTGATTTTGCATTGCATTACATTTGGCCGTAGGTTTAATTACATAATGCCGTCAGAACAACTGATGACCGGAATTCATAAAAAGCGCAAAGACAAGGAAAAGGACAGGCATCCAAGACTCAAAACCGACGACGAAGCCTCTTCCAGGCCAGTCGGCAGTTCGCCGGTGCTCAGTGAGGCGCTTTCGCTGCCCCTGACTCCCGCTGCCTCAGAGCCACAGGCCACCTCCAACTCCCATGTGGAGACAACTAGGCCTCTGGAAACTCAAGGTATTGGGCCTTCGGAAACTATTCCCTCAGATGGGTCCGGAGCCGCTGAGCAGGCATCGGCTTCTGAGGGTGTTTTCAGACCTACACAGCTTACTATCAAGTCAACTACAGCAGCTAAAGCAACGTCTAAAACATCATTACAGACAAAGAAACAAGTACAGCATTCTGCTGGACAGTCATCCATGCCTAAGAAACAGATGCTCAAAATGGCCGAAGACTTAATTACTTTGATCAGGGGTTACCATCCCCTTCCTGATAAAAGGCCTAGGCAGGATGCAGACTATGAATCTTCTGATCAGGTTTCTGTTTCCTCTTATTCCTCTTCAGACCAGGGATACTCTTTTCCTCCCTATGAGGATTCTGATGCTGAAGAGTCTATCCCTTCAGCCTCTCCTCCTGAGGATTACTCTTTTGGGGAAACCTTGCACACCATGAGGGAGCATTTCCATTGGGAAAGCCATGATTATTCAGAATCAAAGAAAAGGCTCAGAGATTTTCTTTTATTACATCAGCACAGGCCTCTTGCTATTCCCCCTGTGTTAGACATTGTTGATGTCTTTTCTGAATCTAGTTTGTCTCCTGATTCTCTACCCCCAGCACCAGTCAAGCCAGACAGGTACTATAGGGTCCCAGACTCTCATAAATTTCTTTATAAAAACCCTGCTGCTGACCCAGAAACTATTTCTCAGGGTCCCAAAGGGGTGAAGGCTTCCACTGCAAAAAACCCAGTCCCCTCTGACAGGGATTCCAGAGCACTGGATAGATGGGGGAAAAAAGTTTACACTTCTGCAACTTTAGCAGTAAGGGCTTTGAACTGCCAGTTTCTTATGCTGAAATACCAACAATATTTAATGTCTTTGTTAAAACAGAAAATGTTTGCAAGTTCAGAATCTCCTGACAATAAGGAAATGCAGGATTTATTGCATGCAACTGAACAAGTGGGAAAACATACTCTGCAATGTGGTTTTGATTCATTAGAGGCTTCTTGTAGAGCCACAGTTACAGGATCTGTCATTCGAAGGCATGCCTGGCTTAAAGAACAAAGTTTACCTGATCATGTTAAAGCTAAATTACTGGATGCTCCTTTACAGCATGATACCTTGATGTTCATTGTGCATACAGCTGCAGTCATAACAGATGGGTTCTCCTGCCGTCAGGCGGGTCCTCGGTCGGCCGAATTCCAAAGTCTAGGTCTGGCGTCGGTTGTCGTCGCCTCTTCCCTGACGTCAGTGCGACAGGGGTATAAAAGAACCAGCCGATGCCATTTTCTTCAGTCTTTCTTGCCGCGCGGTGCCCGAAGCAGAAGCAGTTCGCAAGTGCCGGTCGGCCAGCTCCTGAGATTACAAAAATTTGGAAACCGAAGTCTTCTTAAAAGCTAAGTACCCCGTTGGGGAAACTTTTCTTGCCTCAGACCGATGTCAGACAAAGTTAATAATTGTATTTCTTGTGGGAAGCAAATACCGCATAAGGATTTCCATTCCCTCTGTATTCCTTGCTTAGGCCCAGACCACGACGTCTCGGTCTGTCGCTTTTGTGCTACATTCAACAAACGCACTATTAAGCGTCGGACGGAGTTCGCCCAGCATTTTTTTGGGAAAGCATTTAACTATACTATGTCGTCGGATACTCCGACTCCGGTTTTGTCTAAAAAACGCAAAGACAAGGACCGACACTCGAGGTCCGCGACCTCTATCGACACCACGCCAAAGCCGACTCCACGTGGTCCGGTTCTCAGCGAGGCGCCTACGCAGCCCCTGATTACCGATGACACATCTTTGGCGGTGTCTCCTGTACCCGAGGTCGCAGGCTCCTCGGCCCACACCCCGACTACAGATACCGATGCCACTCTTGGCGTTGAAACACAGAATGTGGACAGGTCCACCTCCACTCAAGGTGTCTTCAGACCTTCCTCTTCTTTCTCCATCAAGGCTTTCACCAAGTCTAAAGCATCCATGCACTCTAAGAGACCAGCTACACAGGGCCCATCTCCAGGCCCCATGCCTAAGAAACAGATACTTAAAATGGCTGAGGATTTAATTACTCTAATCAGAGGTTCTCAGCCACCTCCGGACAAAAGGCCCAGAGTGGAGGAAGATTCCCCCACCTCTGATCAGGGCTCCATTATTTCAGAACACTCTGATGATCAGGAACAGTCTTACTCCCCTTTTGAAGACTCTGATGCAGAGGAGTCTATTCCTCCTGTATCCCCCCCCCCTGAGGATTACTCATTTGGGGAAACTTTGCATACCTTAAGGGAACACTTCCACTGGGAAGGCCAGGATTATTCAGATTCCAAGAAAAGGCTCAGGGAATTTCTTTTGTTACCCCAGCACAGGCCTCTGGCTATACCTCCTGTCTTGGACATCCTAGATGATGTTTACTCGGAGGCCTGCCTTAACCCAGACTCTCTACCTCCAGCTCCAGTTAAGCCTGACAGGTACTACAGGGTTCCTGATTCACACCAATTTCTATACAAAAGCCATGCTGCTGACCTAGAAACCATCTCACAAGGGCCCAAGGGAGTTAAGGCCTCCATTGCCAAAAATCCATTGCCGTCCGAGAGAGATTCCAGATCCTTAGAAAGGTGGGGAAAAAAGGTATACACCTCGGCTACCTTATCCATGAGGGCCTTAAACTGTCAGTTTCATATGCTAAAATACCAACAGTTTTTGTTATCACAATTGAAAAGTAAAATGTCACAACCTGAACAACCAGACTTGAAGGAGTTGCAGGATTTGATGCATAGTGCAGAACAAGTGGGTAAACATACCTTACAATGTGGTTTTGATGCTCTAGAGGTCTCATGTAGAGCTGCTGTTACAGGCTCAGTTATACGTAGGCATGCCTGGCTCAAGGAACAAGCCTTGCCTGATCATGTCAAAGCTAAATTACTAGACGCCCCTCTTCAAAAGGATGTACTATTTGGGGCTAATGCTGAGGAAGTATTACAGAAAATGGAGGAAAAGGCTAAATCAATGCAAACTGTGAAAGAATTTCTGCAGGTTCAACCCCTACGTTTTAGTAGAAATTGGCCTTCCAAAACTGGTCCTTTCCTGCCACAGACAGACCCCAAAGAGGCAGATACAGGCACCGAGGGGCAGAGGACAATCACAAGGATCGATAGAGGCAGACAATGGCAAGCTCCTACACAAAGAGGTGGTGAGGACAACTCGCAATCTTTCAGAAAGCAAACCCAATGACTTTCCCCTTTGCATGCCAACCAGGTCTCAAATGGCAGCCCCCTTAGGAGGAAAGCTGGCACTATTTTCAAAAAATTGGCATGTTGTCTCAAAGGACAAATGGATCCTGGACATTATAAACAGAGGCTACAAATTCCATTTTCATACCCTTCCAAAAATGAGAGGCATGCCAAACCTGCCACACAATCAAATGGCAGAGGCACAAAGGCAAATTTCAGATCTCATAAACATGAAAGCTATTCAAGAGGTACCTACACACGAACAAGTTCAAGGTTCTTATTCCAGGCTATTTCTGGTGCCAAGGAAGGGAAAAGATTGGAGACCTATTTTGGATCTTTCCATTCTAAACACATTCCTACTCGTACCAAAATTCAAGATGCTCACTCTACACAACTTCTTCCCATTCTGGGCAAGGAGTCTTGGCTGGTAACATTGGACCTCAAGGAGGCATACCTGCATGTCCCAATCAGACAAAATTGCAGAAGATACCTCAGATTTCTTGCAGGTTCAACCCATTATCAATTCTCTGCATTGCCCTTTGGCTTATCTACTGCGCCCAGAGTATTCACGAAATGCCTGGCATCAGTAATTGCCTACTGCAGACTTCAAGGGATACAAATATACCCTTATTTGGACGACTGCCTGATCCAAGCGGACAGCAAGCACATTCTTCTGAAACATCTGGCTTATGTAATAATGTTATTAAACTCTCTGGGATACACAGTCAAAGAGAAATCAAGGCTAATACCCTCTCGGAAGATAATTTTCCTGGGTACCAATTTGGACACAAACACCCAGATGGCCTACCTCACGCCAGAGAAGCAGGGGCAACTAATTCAATACTTCAGAACACTGGCAAATTGCACCAGGTTGACTGCAAGGTAAATCCTGCAGGCTCTGGGATTCATGGCATCTTGCATCTTACTAATCCCATGTGCAAAGCTGCATATGAGAAAACTACAATGGTACCTAAAAAACATATGGTCTCAACACAGACACAGTTTGGAAACAATAATACCACTAATTCCATGTCTGCAAAAGGAATTTCTGTGGTGGGCTCAAGCATGTCAAACAAACACAGGTCTTCCATTCACCAAGCCTCAAGCAAATCAAGTCATCACAACAGACGCCTCGGACTACGCCTGGGGGGGGCGCACATGACAGACCGGTGCATTCAGAGCAAATGGTCCCAAAAAGAAAAGCACCTTCACATCAATCAAAAAGAAATGCTAGCAGTAATAAATGCTATTATAGCTTTCAAGGACCTTCTACAACCAGGTCAACTATTGATAAGAACGGACAACACCACAGTTATGTGGTACATAAACAAGCAGGGAGGAACACATTCTTACCCCCTATGCAGACTGGCCATGTCACTTTGGAACATGGCCATGGACTCACAAATGGAACTACAAGCACAGTACTTGCCAGGCAAGGAAAACACGCTGGCAGACAACCTAAGCAGGAATATGACAGATCCACACGAATGGAAGTTGCATCCAAAAGTTTTTACAGAAATAATCCAAGAATGGGGAAGGCCAGACATAGATCTCTTTGCCTCCCACAAAAATCATCAATTGACAAAATTCTGCTCAAGGATCTTCCATCCAAAGGCCTGGAGA
This sequence comes from Protopterus annectens, assembly GCF_019279795.1. Classification (NCBI taxonomy): domain Eukaryota; kingdom Metazoa; phylum Chordata; order Ceratodontiformes; family Protopteridae; genus Protopterus; species Protopterus annectens. Next base: position 1,700,083,962 of record NC_056737.1, on the reverse strand, counting down.
GTGGATGCTCTCTCTTTCAGTTGGACATCAATGACAGTTTATGCCTTCCAGCCTCTTCCTCTGCTGCCCAAAGTCCTATTGAAGACCAGAGCAGACAGACCAAAGATGATCCTCATTGCTCCGGACTGGCCAAGGCAACACTGGTACCCACTCCTGAGGAGCCTGACGCATTCCCCACCATGGACCCTGCCTCTAATGCCTCTTCTTCTGACTCAGCACAGCTTCAAAACTCTTCACAGTCAGCTAAAAACACTCAATCTAGCCGCATGGAAGATTCCTTAGCATCACAGCAGGCCCTACTCTCCAAGGAGGTGCAGGATGTCATTTTGGAGGCCAGAAGGCCATCAACTAGAAAAGCTTACTCCGCAAAATGGAAACGTTTTTCCGTCTGGAATGAGAAAAAGGGCCAGAACCCTGGAAAACTGAATTTACCTCAAATACTACAATATTTGGCGGAACTGCTAAGCAGTGGACTTTCGTTCTCCTCCATCAAAATCCATGCCTCAGCCATTTCTGCAGAATACAACACTGATCCACCTTTATTCTCTCACCCTCTCTTAAGACAGTTCCTCAGAGGGGCTAAGAATTTAAGACCTCCAAGGAAACAACCAATACCTGCTTGGGATCTTAATTTCATTCTGGAAAAACTGACCTTGCCTCCTTTTGAGCCAGCTGCCTCATCAGATTTGCAATATTTGTCCTGGAAAACAGCTTTCCTTCTGGCTATCACTTCAGCTCGTAGAGTTTCAGAACTACAGGCTCTCATGGCTGTCCAGCCTTTTATCATCTTCCATCAGGACAGAGTTTCCTTACGAACCAACCCGTCCTTTATGCCTAAAGTGGTATCTAGGGTAGCTTTAAATCAGGCCATACATTTACCTACTTTTTATCCTAATCCTCAAAACAAGGGGGAGAGATTACTACATTCCTTGGACATCCACAGACAGCTGTGTTATTATTTGGACAGAACAAAGCCTTTCAGAAAAGCATTACAGCTCTTTGTGGCCTATGCGGTAGGAGTTCAATGAAAGCCAATTTCCAAACAGACAATCTCAAAATGGATAGCACACTGCATACGCTTTTGCTATTCTTTTCATGGCAAAACTGTACCTACAGGCATTAGAACCCATTCCACCAGGGCCACAGCCACCTCTGCAGCCTTCCTCAGAGGAGTACCTACCAATGATATTTTGGAAGCAGCCACTTGGAGTTCTGTGCATACCTTCTCCAAGCACTACAGCCTACCATTATACTCTAAATCTAGAGCAGGGTTTGCCACTGCAGTCTTGCAGGGTATTTTGGCTCCTCCTAGTTCCACCTAGTGCCTACCACCCCTTTCTTAGCTTTGGGATTCTACCCATCTGTTATGACTGCAGCTGTATGCACGATGAACATAGTACAGTTTTGTACCTACCATAAATGTAGATGTTCGAGTGCTAATACAGCTGCAGTCCAGGTTTCCCTCCCTCCTTCCCCTCTAGGGGTTTTCTTTTATGGTGTATTTGCTTGCAACTACTGTTTTTTGATTATATTGCATTGCATTATTACATAATTTTATGTATTGCCTTCCTTCTGGGGGCACCTGACAATCTGGGGCAAGAAAAACTGAAGAAAATGGCGTCTGCTGGTTGTTTTATACCCCTGTCGCACTGACGTCAGGGAAGAGGCGACAACAACCGACGCCGGACCTAGACTTTGGAATTCGGCCGACCGAGGACCCGCCTGACGGCAGGAGAACCCATCTGTTATGACTGCAGCTGTATTAGCACTCGAACATCTACATTTATGGTAGGTACAAAACTGTACTTTTAGTGTTAAGGCAGAAGAGGTGTTAAAGAAAATGGAGGATAAGGCAAAATCTATGCAGACAGTAAAGGATTTCTTACAGGTACAGCCTCCTAGATTTAGCAGAAATTGGCCTTGTAAAAATTGGTCCTTTCCCATCTCAGACAGGCCTCAAAGAGGCAGATACAGACGCCCAAGAGGCAGATCTCAGCAACAAGGTTCTTACAGACCTAGACAATGGGGTGCTTCTACCCCCAAGGGAGGAGAAGACAAGTCACAACCTTACAGGAAACAGTCCCAATGACTTCCCCTTTCAAAAGCCAAGCACTTATCTCTTGGCAGCACCTTTAGGGGGAAAGCTAGCACTTTTCTCACAAAATTGGCACATTATCACCCAGGACAAATGGGTACTGAATATTGTCTCTCAGGGCTACAGGTTCCACTTTCACACCCTTCCAAGGTCAAAAGGAATGCTAGACCTGCCACAAAACCAATGGGTAGAGGCACAAAAACAGATTACAGCTCTCATGGACATGAGAGCTATTCAGAAAGTACCTCAGCAAGAACAGGGACAGAGGACAAAGCCTGGAGACCCATTCTGGATCTGTCCATTCTAAACACTTTCCTGGATGTTCCAAAATTCAAGATGTTGACACTGCAGCAACTTCTACCCATGTTGGGCAAAAAGGCTTGGCTTGTTACTTTGGACCTCAAAGAGGCATACCTGCATGTCTCAATCAGACAAAATTGCAGAAGATACCTCAGATTCATAGCTGGCACAATGCATTACCAATTCTCTGCACTGCCCTTTGGCTTATCTACTGCGCCCAGGGTCTTCACAAAATGCCTGGCACCAGTAATTGCATTTTGCAGACAAAAGGAATTCAAATATATCCCTATTTGGACGACTGCCTTGTTCAAGCAGAGAGCAAGGATATTGCATCTGGCATTTGTAAAAAGATTACTAGTTGGCCTAGGGTACACTGTAAACAAAAAGAAATCAAAACTAATGCCCTCTCAAGAGATAATATTCCTGGGTGCAAGCTTGAATACAACTACCCAGATGGCTTATCTCATGCCAGACAAGCAAAGGCAACTGACAAATTACTTTCAAATGATGGCAACAAAAACCCAGCTACCTGCAAGAAAAATTCGGCAGGCTTTGGGGTTCATGGCATCCTGCATCCTACTAATTCCATATGCAAAACTGCATATGAGGAAGTTACAATGGTATCTAAAAAATGTTTGGACTTAACATTGCCACAGCCTGGAAGCAACAATAACTATTATTCCCTGCCTGCAACATGAGTTTCGATGGTGGGCACTGGCATGTCACCACAACAAGGGACAGCCTTTCACTTTACCCACAGCCAGGCAAACACTGACAACAGATGCATCGGATTATGCCTGGGGGGGGCGCACATGGCAGGAAAATGTATTCAGGGCAAGTGGTCCGCAGAACAAATGCATCTTCACATCAATCAAAAAGAGATGCTAGCTGTACAGAATGCCCTGACAGCCTTCAAGGACTCACTGCATCCAGGACAACTACTACTAAAGACGGACAACACCACAGTAATGTGGTACATAAACAAGCAAGGGGCACACTCATACCCCTTTGCAGACAAGCTATGACTTTGTGGAACACAGCACTGACCTATCAAGTTCATCTGCAAGCACAATTCCTGCCAGGAAAGAAAAATACTCTGGCAGACGATCTAAGCAGAAACCTCATGGATCCTCACGAGTGGAAACGAAATCCACAGGTGTTCAACATGATAACAAAGAAATGGGGATGCCCGGGCATAGATCTTTTTGCCTCCCCTCTCAGCTGCCAACTTCAAAAATTCTGCACAAGGACTTATCACACACAAGCATGGAAAGTGGATGCTCTCTCATTCAGCTGGAGAAACCTAAAAGTTTATACCTTCCCACCACTGCCTCTCCTTTCCAAGGTGCTCCTAAAAGTCAGACAAGAGAGGCCAAAAATATTGATTGCCCCAGACTGGCCATGCCAGCACTGGTACCCAATCTTAAAGAACTTGGCTTAAGGCCCAGCCTGGACTTTACCTCAAATCCCTCAACTTCTGACTCAACAAAACAATCAGATCCTGCACAGCCAACTCAGAACCTTAAATCTGGCTGCATGGCAGATACCATAGACAGTCAGATCACACATCTCTCTAAAGCTGTTATGGATGTCATTCTGGAGGCCAGGAGCCCCAGCACCAGGAAATGTTATGCAGACAAATGGAAGAGATTCTGCCACTGGAACCAGGCACAAGGCTTTGACCCACTTGTACCAAATATCCCTCAGATTTTACAATACCTAACTGAGATGTTGGACAAAGACCTATCCTTTTCGTCTATTAAGATCCATGCCTCCGCCATTTCAGCTCATTATACCATGGAAATGGAACCTCCTATTTTCTCTCATCCACTACTAAGACAGTACCTCAGAGGGGCTAAAAACATAAGACCCCGGAGAGCACAGACACCTGCTTGGGACCTCAACTTTATCTGGAGAAACTCACTTTGCCTCCTTTTGAGCCAGCTAATACAGCTGATATAAAATTCTTATCATGGGAAACTGCTCTGCTGCTAGCAATAACTTCTGCACGAAGAGTCTCAGAGCTACAGGCTTTAATGGCAGTGGAACCTTTTATCATTTTTAATCGACAGGGTTTCTCTAAGGACAAACCAAACATTTATGCCAAAGGTGGTATCCAGTGTGGCTCTTAACCAAACCATTCATCTGCCAACATTCTATCCAAATCCCCAGAATAAAGGGGAGAGACTTCTACACACTTTGGACATACAGAGGCAGTTAACGCTTCTACTTGGATAAAACAAAAGCATTCAGAAAAACTGAGCAACTGTTTGTAGCTTATGCTGCAGGATCACAAGGAAAGACCATCTCAAAGCAGACTATTTCTAAGTGGCTAGGACACTGTATTCACTTCTGTTATGCACAACATGGAAAGCCAGTGCTTAACAACATTAGACCACACTCTACCAGGGCAGCTGCCACGTCAGCAGCCTTCCTCAGAGGAGTACCAACCAAGGACATTTTGGAAGCTGCAACTTGGAGTTCAGTGCACACTTTTACCAAGCATTGCCACTTGCCTCTTTACTCTAAATCAAGAGCAGGCATTGCCACTGCAGTTCTGCAGGGCCTCATAGCCACTCCTAATCCTATTTAGACCCAGCCACCCTACCTCAGCTTTGGGATTCTACCCAAGTGTAATGACTGCAACATTGAAACACGATGAACATAGTACAGTTGTGTACCTACCATAAATGTAGATGTTCGAGTGTATTCACTGTTGCAGTCCAGGTTACCCACCCTCCATCCCCACTTTCTTTGCTGGGACTTTTCTATACCTTTCTATCCTATACAACCTTTGTGGTGTATTTGCTTGTAGCTGAAGGTATGGTTTATATTTTGCTACATGTCTTTATTAGCAATATGTATTGTCTACCTATTTGGGGGCACCTGACATCTGGGGCAAGAAACACTGAAGAAAATGGCATTGGTTGCATCTTATATACCCCTGGTGCACTGACGTCAGGGAAGAAGCAACAACAACCGACGCCGGACCAAGACTTTGGAACTCGGGCCGACTGCGGGTCGCCTGCCAGCAGGATAACCCAAGTGTAATGACTGCAACAGTGAATACACTCGAACATCTACATTTATGGTAGGTACATAACTGTACTTTTTTCTTTTACTATACCTCTTTTTTTTTTTTACTATGCTTAAAAGTTTTTTTGGTGTATTTGCATTTGTTTGGAGGTATATTTTTGTGTTACTAATTTTATATAGATATATATATATATATATATATATATATATATATATATATATATATATATATATGGGTCTACTTCATAAGATCGACAGACCATTTGATCGACATTCATTTGGTCTACAGCTGATTTGGTCGGCAACCAGTATTCAAGGCAAAAAACAGGGAATTGCCCCCCTCCCCAATGTTGTGCAACCCTGGAGTTGATATATATAGTTAGAGGGGGTGTGGGGCGAAGCCCCCCACCTATTTCCATTTAAAGCATGAAAATACAACAAAAACTACACATTTTAAACGAACCCCCCCCCCAACTATATCTATCAATTCCAGGGCCGCACAACATTTGGGAGGGGGGTTAAGTGCCTTGAATACTGGTTGTTGACCAAATGAGCTGTCAACCAAATGAATGTCAATCAAATGGTCTGTCGATCTTATGAAGTAGACCCATATATATATATATATATATATATATATATATATATGTATTGCTCCCCATTTGGGGGGGCACCTGACATCTGGGGCAAGAAAAACTGATGTAATGGCTTCGGCTGCATGTTTTATACCCCTGACGACCTGACGTCATGGAAGAAGGGACAGCAACCGACGCAGGACCCAAGACTTTGTTAATCAGGTCGACTGAGGGCAACCTGCCTGTAGATTACCCAAATGTAATGACTGCAACAGTGAATACACTCGAACATCTACATTTATGGTAAGTGTACACAACTGTACTTTTTCCATGCCTCTCCACCTTCCTGATATTAATAGCCAAAGTGCTTTTAATTTTCTGCATATACCAAAATATATTCCTTGGGTCTGTTGCTCATTTCAACCTAATCTACATTACATCAGAATATGTAAGAATGCTGTTATACACACTTTTGACCTGTTTAAAGTTAACAGTCTCCTAACTGTTTTTTAATCTTTTCCACTACCAGACTCCTACAGATTCTGAAGAGCATTCAGACATCCGTGGCTGATGCCTTTCACCATCTCAGAAAGGTTGTCTATCCCACCTTTAGCCTTAGAACTCTTAGTTCTGAATTAATGTATCTCTTCAATCCAGTCCACATACAACTGCTCAACATCAGTATGTTCCAAGTTTTCTTTTGTCAGCCATTATTAAATGATGTCTGGCATTTGGCACAGAGGGTTAAGGGCTATTAATGTGCTAATCTGAAGTAGTTAACTTTGATCATCAACCTGTGGGTTCCGGATCCGATACGGATCTAAGCCGGCAGCTTACCAAGCTAAAGATCTGAGCTCCAAGCTCCTCCCCCTTACCCATACTACCCTGCAACCTCCTTCCAATTCTCAGTTCTTGTTTGCCGCGGCTTCGCCAGCAAGAGATTTCTGAGTTCCAGGAGGTTAGTTAGGTCTAATCTATTTTTTTCAATCTGTGTGTGCCCCTTTCTGTGTGAATCAGTACATAACTCTTCCCATTTCTCCCTCGGGTGTTTGGTGTATAGTTTTAAAAACATTTGTAGTTTAGAGAGTAGATTAACTTTCGTTTGTGTAGGCCCCCCCCTTCCCGCCCTTAGCGAGTGTGTGCGTGTGTGTGTGTCTGCCTCTGTCTTAGCTATTTAAGCAGGGATGTCTGAAAGTCAAAAACTGACTTTCTCTAAGTGCACAGAGTGTGGCCATAAGCTGTCCCCCGGCTGATAGCCACACTCTGTGCGTAGTCTGTTTGGGGGTCCCTCATTTATCAATGGGCTGCAAAATTTGTGCGGCCTTTAACCCCCGGGCCCTGCGGGATCGCAGGACCATGCTGATTCTTGCGGGTCTCTTACCTGCAGAGTCAGCTACTTTTTCTGCTCCTTCATCTTTTTCTTCAGCCACGGTTGTGGCTGTTCAGCCTTCCGGCCCTCCTCCCCCATCCGGAACTCACACTCCCACCTCTATACAGGGGGAGAGAGAGAGGCCAAGAAAGACCGATATAGAGAGAAAGAAAAAGTGAGAGCTAGAGAGAGACCAAGAGAAGGGTTGCAAGAGGCAAGCCGACTCGGATCCATAGGCCCCTCCCACCAAGGTGTTAGTGTCTCCGCAAAAAATTGCTAGGCCGTCTTTCCCTTAGCTCCGTTCTCCACGATTTTCCCCGGAGCTGGAGGAGGAGGCTCGGCCCGCCTGGAGGTCTACTAGGAGCCTCTCTCAAGCCGATATGGACCGGATGATGAGGTTTCTACAAACTCAATTGCAGATGGGAGTGTTGCTGGTTCCAGCCCCAGCCTGAGTGGGGAGTTTGGCTCCAACATTTGCCCGATAGCTCCCTCTCCGATCCACCCTCAGGTTTTGGAGTCTATGGATCCGAGGAGCCCCGGAGTCAGGGAGTTGGCGCCGATAGTACCTCCTATCTCGACGCCAGCTGTGCCCTCGAGCCTGTTGGATCCGAGCTCTCGGAGCTGAGATCTGGGAGTGTGATCCGAGGGGATGAGTGTGTCATCAGCCCCGTTGTGGTCGGGGCATACAGTTTTCTTGAGCCCAGCTTTGCCAGCCTCGGCTCTGATCCCCTCGTCGGAGCCGAGGGGTGCGGCTACACACACCACCAGCTTTAGGGAAGCTGGTTCCCCTTTGGCTTTCGACGTTGTGGAGAAGGTTCTCTTTGGAGGATCGAGACCCCTCACTCTTTCCTCGGAGTCCACCCCTGCTTCCTCACAACTGAGTTTGTCTTTCATCATCCAGCCCTCCCAGGGACAGCCTGTATCCGGTACGCCCCAGACAGTTCCCCTTGAGGAATATGAGACGGTTTGTAAGCCCTCCCTGGAGAGTCCTCCCGAGGCAGTCCCTCGCAAATGCCAATGCAAGAGGAGGCACATGGACTCCCCTGAGACCCTCACGGAAGATACTGACTTGGAGGAAGGGGTAGGTTCCCCCAGATCACCCCCCCCCCGAAGACGTCTCCTTTGAAGACATAATGGAAATTCTTCACTGGGGGGGGGGGGAGTTGGTCCGCCCAAAAACCTTCCTCGGACAAGTCAGTATTTCTGGAGGCGTTCAATACAGGCCTATTTCCTGAGGTCCAGGGTTTGATTTCCCCAGTCTTTATTGTTTAACTGTGTGACTCTGAACAATTCATTTAACCAGACAGATCTTGGGCTACATCTAAAAAAGGTCCAGAGAGAGATCAGTGCCTTACCCTGGATAACAAATACAAATAAAAGTAAATACATTATCATATATACATATTATATGTTAATAAGCTACTCTCCTTGTCACTTAAAATACTTATAACAAATTATCTGAAGTAGGCACTTCATTTGTCAGCAACCTTTGGGATACGGATCCGATCTCGGATCTGAGCCGGCAACTTCTACCACAGCATAGATCCGAGCTCCTAGCTCCTAGCTCCTCCCTTTACCCATAATCCCCTGCCAACCCTGACTGACCTCAGATCCAGTTTGCCGCGCTTCAAGCTACAAGCTGGATTTTCGAGCTCCTGCTACTTGTTGGATTTGTGAGAAAAAAATTTCTATTTTATTCCCCTTTTTCTTAGTGTGAGTGAGAGCGATTGTTTAGGTACCCCATAGCCCTTTTATCGCTCTCAATTTAATTTAATTTGTGGTTATTTTTCTCCTCCCTGCCCCCGCTGGTCGTAGTGTGTGTTTGTGGTGTGTGTAGGGGCCTAGTGAGTGTGTTTCTGTGCTTTTACAATGTCGGAGGCCCCTAAAGCCATCTTTTCGAAGTGCACCGAGTGTGGCCATAAGCTTTCACCGGCGGATGGCCACACTCGGTGCATTAGGTGCCTTGGGATTGAACACCTCTCCTCGGGATGCGCGATCTGTGCGGCGTTCAACCCCAGGGCACTCAAGGACCGGAGGTCGAAGCTGATTCTGGCGGGGCTTTTGCCCCCGGATCCAGCTCCGGCCTCCGGTGCTTCTGTGGCCACTACCCAGCCTTCGGTGGTGGCCACCCCTGCCTCCCTCCCTCTGGTCGGGACTCAACCTCCCGCTTCGGCTCCGGAGGAGAGGGAGGCCAGGAAAGCCAAGCGGAGAGAGAAGCACCATAAGCGGTGGGCCGAGGACTCCTCCTCGGCCCCGCCCGCCAAACGGGCTTCTCCCTCCAGAGCTTCTGGATCGCCTCCTCCTCGGCTCCGGTCCCCTTGCTTCTCACCAGGACCCGAGGAGGAGGGGACCCGGTCCCCGTCGAGGTCATCGAGGCGGCACTCTAGGTCTGCCTCGGTGGCCTCTTCGAGGTCCACTTTTAGCATATCAGATGCAGACATGGACCGGATGATGAGGAGGTTCATCCAGGCCCAGCTGCAGATGGGAGTGATCTTGAGCTCGACCCCATTTTTTGCTCCAACCGCTCCTTCTCCGACCCGTTTTCCGGGTTCGGAGCGTTCGGAACCGAGCCGCGTTGGATCCGGGGGTGGGTCGGAGCCGACAGTGCTGGGCACTTCGGCTCCGACTGGTCCCCTCGAGCTTGTCGGATCCGACCTCTCGGAGCTGTGGGCTGAGCTTCGGATCCAAGGGATTCGGTGTGACTTCGGCTCCATCCCGGTCGGAGCACACGGGTCCTTCAGATCGGATGGTCTCGGCCCCAGGTCCGGTCCCCGCTTCGGATCCGAGTGGGAGTCGACTCTCGGATCGTATCGAGGGCGTCTCCCCCTCGGCTTTCGCTGTGGTGGAGAGGGCACTGTTGAGTGCATCCGGGCCTCCGGTCCTGGCTTCGGCTCCCCCCTGCACTCCCTCTTAGCTGGTTCAGGCTCCCATCACCCGGCCTTCGGGGCAGCCTGCTTCAGCGCCTCTGGGTGTTCCTTCGGAACATGACATTGCTGGTGAGACTTTCTCGGACAGCCCCCCCGAGGAGGTTCCTCACAAGGCTAAGTGTAAGAGGAGGCACGTGGACTCCCCCGAGTCCCTTACGGAAGTTACGGACTTAGATGAAGGGGAAGGCTCCCCAAGGTCACCCCCTGAGGATGTCTCCTTTGGAGACATCATGGCAATGCTCAGGATTAGGGGAGGGTGGTCTGCCTCCAAGGCTTCCTCCGATGAGTCCGTATTCCTAGAGGCGTTCGAAGCAGGGCCATCTACCTCTTGTGTATCCCCTCCCCCCGACCCCCTGGTGGACCTTATCTCCACCAGGGCTTGGAAGGAGCCGGACACTGTAGAGCCAGTCCCCAAGCGCCCAGATAGTATCCTGAGTGCCCCTGCAGAAAGAACCCACTGGAGCAGAGGTTCCCCCGTGGATGCCATGTTGGTGGCGGCGGCCACCAAGAGGGAGTTGGCTCAGGAGAGCTCCGCGGTCCACCCACCGAGGAAGGAGTCTCGGGCGATGGACCACCTTGGGAAGCGGGCCTTCAGTTCAGCAACCTTCTCGATGAGGGTGCTGAACTGTATGGCACACGTCATCTGGATGCAGCGGGATCTAATAAAAGAATACGCTGCTTCCCCCCCAGAGTCCATGTCGGAATGGGACAAGCAGCTGTACTCCTCCCGAATGTCCACTCTACGTTCCATTTCTAACACCTCTATGCGGCTCTTGTCTCACGCCACTGGAGCCGCTAGAGCTGGCGGAGCCGGCCTGGTAATGAGGCGCCAAGCCTGGCTCCGACATTGTGACTTCTCATAACCCTTTAAGGCATCATTCGCGAATGCTCCCTTTGATGGTTCTGCACTGTTTGGCAAAACCGTTCGTGACACTTTAGTCCAGAGCGAGAAAGACGGGAAGACTTTGCCATCGGAGTCCGCTTCTCTGCTCCCCAGAGGTCCTTTTCCAAGAACCAAAAGGGTCAGAAGAAGATGTGGTTCCGGAAATCGCATCAGTCCCAGTTTGATCCGGACAACCAGTCCTCTCGTGGCAGAGGAGGACAGGGAGGACGCCACCCTAGAGGCAGAGGGGGTCCCAGAAATTTTGGGTCAAGAGAACCCTTCTCTGAGAGGCCCACACAGAACCTCTGAGGGGTTGCCTGGCTGCTCCACTCTGGAGGCAGTCGGGGGGGCGTTTTTCGAATCACCTAGCAATGTGGGAGTCCATAACAACAGATCGCTGGGTGCTTCGCATCATATCCAGAGGTTACCAAATTCCCTTTATTGTAACCCCCAAAACCAGAAGCCTCCCCGACGTACCACCCAATCAGAGGGA